>NW_027279177.1:50000-98301 GCF_046629955.1 Centroberyx affinis | reverse complement strand
CTTAGCTTTCCCTTCGCTCACCCTTCTCAACCCCCCACACGCAAGATGTGAGTCATCAGCGAGAGAGAGAGCGAACGAGGAGGAGAAAGAAATGCGAGAGAGCGAGAGGTGGAGTTCTGCCACGCTCCCTGCCGTCGCCGTGTCAGCCGGGCTGACAGACAGGCTCCGACAAGGGGGATGACTCTGGTGTGGGGAGGAGAGGGCCCCCTGCAGCAGGGCTCTGGGCTCTGCCTGGCTCCGGATCTGTCTATCGGCTTGCCTGAAAGCCTGCGCGACTGACTGCGCGCCTGTCTGTTTGACTGTGGATCTGTTTGCCTGAAAGCTAACTGCGTGTGTCGTTGTGTACCCGTCTCTGGAAGTCTACCATTTGTCACATCTGCATATTTACCTGCCTGACTCTCCCTCTTTTATTTCCACCAAGCCTTTCTGCCTGTCTCTTTTACTTATCTCTTATTTTCTCTGCGTTTCGCTCCCTGTCTACACATCTAGCTCCCACCTACTGGACAATACAATCAGGGGCTTCTTATTTTTTTTCCATAATGGGCCATGAAATACAATATACACTTACCCAGTCACTGTCCTACCACGCAATCCACTGCATTACTTCACTACAAACATACAGTACAGGTCATAAACACGGGTGCTAAAATACACATTTTCTCACAGAAGGACATAAAAACAGCATTGTGTACTGTTTAACCAAATTGACTATGTGTGCGCATGTTGGCCACAAACAGAGACATGGATGAATATATGCAGACAAACACACACACAGACACAGACACATTCACTATTATGGAGACTAGTGGCTGGGGAATAGTATGGTTCTGGTGCTGGCTCCGGTATCAGGGAGAGCAACTGAAGTGAGTCCAGGTATTGGCGCTGGGTGTCAGATATGCTGCTGTGGAGATAAATACAACACCTGGGGGATTACATGAGAGCACAGGGTAATTACGGCATCCTGTGTGTGTGTGTGTGTGTGTGTGTGTGTGTGTATGCGTGTGTGTTCATGCACGCACATGCATGCGAGAATGTCCCACTAAGACTTGAGCTCTGAAGCAACGGCGCAGGGAGGGAATTCACATGCCGAGCAAAAGCCACTGCCTCATGCACCAGCCAGATGCAGTCTGACTACTACACACACACTCTCTCTCTCTCACACACACACACACACACACACACACACACACACACACACACACACACACACACACACACACACACACACACACACACACACACACACACACACACACACACACACACACACACACACACACACACACACACACACACACACACACACACACACACACACACACACACACACACACACACACACACACACACACACACACACACACACACACACACACACAGCGCAAAGCCCTTTGGCCTTTAGAGGGCAGGCGAAGACAAGAAATATAAAAGCGAGAGTGGAGGAGGGGAAAATCGGAGCAAAAGAGAAGGAGGGAGGGAGGGAAAGATGCCATGCCCCCTCCCCCTATGTCTCTATCTCTCTCTCTCTCTCTCTCTCTCTCTTGCTCTCTCTTTTTCTGGTCTGGGGCTGGAGCTGAGGCAGACAAGCTGGGAAGCAGGCAGCTCCACAGCATGGTAAACATCCTCTCCCTCTCTCTCTCTCCCTCTCGCTCGCTCTTCCCCTCACTGCCTGAAAAAGAGAGGCAGAGCGAGTGTGTGAACTGCAGCCAGGGGCATGGCATCACACATCCACAGGGAGCTGCTAGCTAGCGACTAAAAACCACAGCAAAAACAACACCGCCAACCAACCGAAGCACCAAAGCAGCAAGCAGAGAGGCATCAGATGCTGGAAAACAAAAGACTAGCCAGACATGTGAACATGCTAAAAGCCTTCTCTCTCCTTCACCAACAGTCTCTGAACACTCTGCTTTTTCCCACCTTTCCCTTCCTTTCCGTTTTGATATTCAGAGTATTTGGGAAACACGGACAGGAAGCCCCATGGAGGCTACAGCAGATGCAGCAGTTGCTACCAAGGAAATATAAAATAGGCTTTTCTTTTTACATATTAGAAAAATACAATCACACAATATTAAGGCAACAGACGCAGTATTCTATTGCTTGATCTATTGAGTGTTCTGTTCCATTTTCTATTTAAAGCCGGCTTTGAATTCTGTTCGGTTCAGCTTAGTGTGTGAAAGCCTCTGGCCTCTCAGTCATAGGCGAGCTGCATGCGGCTTAATAGGTTGTGTCTGGTTAACGGGCTTCTGGGCTCCTCACCCAAACACAGGCTGGGCAGGCGTAGATTACAGACGGATCATAGCCTTTTTGGAGGAGGCGGGGGGATAAGGTGGGATGTGAGGGCACGGACACCGACTGCTGGCTTTGAGTAATCCCCCTGCCAGACAACACCACTGGTGAGAGAGGGCATCAGATATGCTGAGTGATGGGATGCTGATTAGCAGCAGGCGATTTGCATCCCAAATAACGAGCGTGGAGGCCTAAATTAACTCTTAACTGATCTCTTGAATTGGAAAGGGTTCATCATTTGCATCAGCTGGTAGCTCTAATACCATGTGATGCATCAAAACATCATCTACAAGCAGGAAAACAGTTACATCTAACGCCATTAACAAGCACATAGCCTTATTTAGTTACTCAAATCCAACTATTTGGTTATTTTGATGGAAGTACAATGAAACATGCCCAGAAAACACACTGTAGCAAAGAGAAAGCAAAGCACAAGGTGGTATCTATACTCTACACACAGCTACATGAGCACTGACTCATACAGACGTACATTTAAGACAGAGAGGGCAAGAGAGCTACAGAGAGAGAGAAAGAAAGGCAAAGAAAAAAAAAAACTTTAGCGAGCTGAATTTGCTGAACAATGAACAGAACATGACCGTGAGGCTGAAATTCACTGTCTTTGAAACTATCACAGGAACGATAATTTCCAAGGAATTCTACTCGTTCTTTGTATGCTATGAAGCGTCTAAATTTGACATTGTTACAGGAAAGTTAGACTTTAGGAACTTCACACTCGCTTTACAGTCTCTAGTTGAAAACTAAATAACTGTCTGGCTTTCATCGGGTGCACTGTCCTTGTACTGCTCCAAATACTTTGCTTTCCTTAGAATATGTCACAACTTAGAGGTGAGCTAGAGGTGGCCTTTAAAACTGTGACTATTAAAAAAACAACACTCTAACCCATCTTTCAATGTCAGACTTGTTAAACCTTGTACACTTTGCAAACACTTCACTGCTGTTGAATGTCTTCATTTACACTTGGTTTTCACCGTCTGACCCACTCCAGCAGAGTTCAAACAACAGCCCTTACAACACCCATTCTTGAATTCATGCTGCTGATAAATATCACACATTGAAAAAAATAAATAAATAAAAAATAAAAATGTTTCTATATTTTCTATTGAGTATATTTTCTAAGCACACCATTCAATTCCTTTGTTTGAGTTGCTGTTGAATCATTTAATTTGGGGGAAAAGAAGAGAAAACAATATTTCCTTTTTGAACTCTCGGGGTGTGTGATGATTTGAGTTCAGGGCTGGAGCGCAGGCACAGAGAATGATCCACATGGTCAACAATGAAAATCATCTCTGGCCTGTGACCAAGCTGTTTTTCCTCTAAATCAGCACAGCAGCTAACAAAGAGACGAGCTACCCTTGAAACCCTGCTTTGTTTTGGGATGGAAAAGGGCATGTTTTCATTTCTTAGAAATTCGGCACACTAAATTATCATGCAGTCTACAAAATAAAAATAAAAATAATAAATTACATTAAAAACCAGACTCCAACTGAACCTTGTGGGCGATGGGGGATAGTGAAATGGAGAGATGTTCCTTGGCCTCTGCCCCTCTCTTTTACAGAAGCCAGTTCCCTGTTGTTTCCATACTCACTTAATGCAGCAGTTGTAAAAGAAAAAGAAAAACAGCAGAGGGTTAGGTTTGTGTGTGTGTGTGTGTGTGTGTGTGTGTGTGTGTGTGTGTGTGTACATTAGGAAGAAAAGGTGGTTTTGGGCATACAGCAAGCAGCCTGCAAGAAACCTTCAGCAACAAATCACTAATAAATCATCATCTCCGTCATTTTCCTCTTATTTTCTCTTGTCCCTCTTCTGTGTAAAAGACACACACACACACACACACACACACACACACACACACTAACGCTTTTCCGCAAAGGGGTCTCACCCTCCTCTCAGAGCATGGTGAGGAAAGACCGGGGAGACTCTTGGAGAGAGCTGCAGACTAAATCCTGGCAACCACCCCAAAACGGAGAAAGAAGAGTAAGGGGGAGAGAGAGAGAGAGAGAGAGAGAGAGTGTGAGAGAGAGAGAGAGAGTGTGTGTGTGAGAGAGAGGCAGACAGACAGACAGGAGAAGCGGAGTAAGAGGAAGAATTTGGTAGAAAATTCCCAGCGAGGGGAAAGTCCTTGAAACACAGCCTGGAGAAATGTGCAGTTGAAACATGAACACCCCGGTGAAGCCAAGGGCTCCAAACACAGCCTAACCTCTAATAGTTAGCAACATCACGCTCAACTCCTCACAGTTGCCAGTTCAGGACCCGCTGGGAAATAAAGTGCTGAACAGAATGAACTTTCTTTACCGCGTTGACAGCGAAGAGGCCCAAGTGTGTCTAAATCGCTACCTGTGTGTGTGTGTGTGTGTGTGTGTGTGTGTATCTATGACAGAGATAGACAAACAGACAGAGACAAACCATGACTGACTACAACGGTCCGAGGGGAGCGTGTGTTTCCTGTGCCACCGAGCAAATGACATCTTTCTGCTCCACAAACACTCATTCACATAAAGTCCCTGGGATCTGCAGGGAAACACGGGCTGGTGTGTGCGTTAACGTGCGTGTGTGTGTGTATACAAGGGGTAAGAGATGCACAAAAATAACAACAACCTCTTTTACCTCATTTGAACTGCTTGCAACCGACTACTTAAGAGAGGAGATGCAAGCCAACAATTAGGCTACAGATTAAAGAAAAACAACAACAAAAACACACTTTTAACCCTTACTGTGATTCTAAAGACAAAAACCTCTTAAATATACTTGAGCAATTCTTTCTACTTCCATAATCTTCAGACCAGTCATTCCAGTCCCCTTCTAGCTGCATCTTAATGAGTGTATGTGTGTGTGTGTGTGTGTGTGTGTGTGTGTGTGTGTGTGTGTGTGTGTGTGTATAAGCTGAGGTGGACTAGTTGTGCTTACTAACATGGTGGGCCTGTATTGAGAGGATGCCACCAGAGATTAGGGCCACAGGGCCGAAGTGGTGACAGCTTAAAGGCTCTTTTCTTTTCCCTCCCCTTGCTCACTGACACGCCTCCTGTGTGTGTGTGTGCGTGTGTGTGTGTGTGTGTGTGCCAGGCCTGAACTGCACAGCTAAAGGCTCCGGGTCATTTTCCATTCCAATCAGGGGTACAGGCTGCCCGGCCACCCTGCAAAATTTAAACATTCCCCTCCCACCAGCTGAGGGAGCGTGAGCACACACACACACACACACACACACATACACACACACACACACACACACACTTCCACATACATAAGCACAAGCAAAGGTTCTCACTTATTACCACTTATGAGATTCAGGAATAGATTCATGCACACACATATACAACATAAAAACACACACAACAAAGGCTATGGCCAAGGCCGCTTCCATGTGTCTAAAAACAAGCCAGGCAGGCAGGCACACACACACACGCACACACGCACACACACACACACACACACACACACACACACACACACACACACACACACACACACACACACACACACACACACACACACACACACACACACACACACACACACACACACACACACACACACAGGGTCATGTGGGGCAGCCTTGGGCAATAGGAGGAGGAGGGGAGGAGAGCAGAGTCAGCCTTGCCCTCAGCCATGGCATGCTTTCCTTGCCAGCTCCCTAAGCCTGGAGGGAATGAGGTAGAGGGGTAGGGGTGGGAGCCATCCATTCCTCCCCCTACCACAATTCACCCCTAAAAAACACAAACACACACACACACACACACACACACACACACACATAGGCCTCCAAGCAGGGAGGCTTATAAAGGGTGAGATCACTCCATATAAAGGCTTTGTTGGTGTGCCAGTGTCAGTGTTGCCCTCTCTGGCCTACCAAAACCTTGGCAGCCAAGCTCAGCCTGTCTGTGCCTGGCTGTTGGAAACAACTAGGACAACAGGGTGAATACCTACGTGAAAAATATAGTTTAGGCAAGACGAAATAAAGTAGGCTTTCATAAAAAATACAACACAGGAATATAAAGAATAAAGATACAGAGGAATGGAAATGCAACATGCAACTGGCCCACTAGCCTGTTTTCAGCGCTTCCCAGTGCAATTGTCTTCCCTAGCCAAAAAAGGAGTCTGATGTATGGGTATTTGGAAATGCAGCCATAAGCACAAAAGTCCCTGCCTGAGTTTATAGTTAGAACTCAGTGACTGGTGGAAATACCACAAAGATGGTGTCAGTAAATAAGCCTGATGTACAACTCAAAGCCCAAACTTTCCCCGCTTAACAGCCTGTTTTGAGAGGTGGAATCTGAACTATCAACCTGCTAAAACAAAATGCGAGGGCTGTCGATGGTGTCCATGGCAACCAGACGGTGACCGCCGAAGAGAGACCAAAAGAGACAGAGAGGGTATAGCCTCTAGTCAGGAGGACCACCTCCTCACTAACTCCCTGCTGTAGCCTTTAGACAGCCCAGCATCAAGGCGCGGGGAAATAGCAAACAGTCAGGAGAGAGCAAGTAAGAAATAGAAGTATAATGTTCAGGCCTGCAGGTGTTTAAAATTGAGAGTAGTCTCATTCCTGCTGTTCTGCTCAGTCCCTCATAGAGACATGGCCTAGACGGCAGGCCAGACGTCTGCTGCACAGTCTCTCTCTCTCTCCCTCTCTCCTTCTCTTCTAATTTTACAGATACAGATAGCTTCTTCTTCGTCTGACCTCTTTTAATTTGCTCTTTCTCTCCCGTTGCTGTGGAAGGGAAAAAAAAAAGAAAAAAAAAAGAAAGAAAAGAGAACGCTCTCCTGTTTCCTCTCCGGGACCAAACAATCCCAGTCTAATTTATTTTTTGAGGACAGAATATGTACATGTGTTAATGGGAAAGTCGAATCAAATTAACTATAATTAGTCAAACTGAGAAGTGAGCAGAGGCAGAGGTGCGTTACATGGGAGACTTGTTCAACACTGTCTCCGCTGGCGAACGGCACCCCCCGCCCCCTGAAACACACACACACACACACACACACACACACACACACACACATGCGCGCGCACACACACGTGCACCTAGAAATATATATACACACACCCTCCCTCTGCCACCTGCTGCAGCACACCCAGCTATGCCACCCTCTCCTGAGCTCTGACACCCGTCGCACTCACTTCAACCCTCCTGAGCGGAGATTGTATGTGGCACGCAAACACCCAGACACACAAACCAGCTCTGTTGTGACAGATTCCACAAAAAGCAGCATGTGAATTTCATAAGTGGCAGAGCCTGACTCTTCTAATCTCTTCAAAAAAGACATTAACAGACATCTTATGAACTGATGGGGTAATCCGTTTGGACAGACATCGCGATGGAGGACTATATGAGGGTTGTAAAGACAGGGGGAGGAGCAGGAAGAGATGGTATATATGTTTTGGATTTCACACAGCAAACAAGCAGAGGGCTGCTGAGGCCTCTGAGGCCTCGTGCCAACTGTGTTTGTCCCAAGTGTGTGTGTGTCTTGTGTGTGAAGTCCCTGATTGTATGGTGTGCAGGTAACATACCAATTACCATAGATTTGTATTCTATGTTGTATTCTTGACCCAAACTTCATTCCTCACTGCATCACTGTCTGACAGGGGAATACTAACAGTGAAGAATATCCTCAAGTAAATTATTGCAATTGTACACAACCCAAGCATGAGCATTAAAAAATAAAAGCCAGAAAGGTGACTAATTGCTGGGTTACCTGATGTCTTGGGATATGAGGTCTTTCTTGAAGCCTCATGTCTTGGGATATGAGGTATCCCATATCAACAGGCTTATCACTCTACCAGGAGGCTTTAGCTAAGATAAAATTGGTCGGGCTAATAAGGTGGCGAGCAGCATTCAATTTGTCAGCAAGCTCAGCTACATTTGTTGGCTATATTAAATTAAAAGCTTGTCTTAGCTACAGCAGCAGTGACATACAGCCCTCTACTGCAGTGAATCATTAGCTAAATGGATATTTCTTCAGATTAGATCTCTTGGCAGCCAACTGGCTAGCTGAGTTAAAGGTGCTTTATTTTAACTTTTTTGACCATTTGGTTGATGTATGGCTTCAAGAAAGATGGATTATATGAAGTATATCTAGTTGGCTAGATTGTCAGCAAGAACATCAAAAGCACAAGGACATTTTCTGTTGAATGTACTGTTAACTTTGGGGAATTATCATCCAGCACACATGAAAATAACATGACAAATATCTACAGCCAGAAGAATAAGAGTCTTTGGTTTCGGTTCAACAGTGCTACCATAGTAAAAGAATAATTCAGTAAATGAATGAATAAAGGATAACCAATGAAATAACCTACACAGGGAAGTTTAAAATGAAACAATTGTACTAGTAAGCTACCTAAAGTGTTTGTCTGTAGGACATATTTTACTGTAGTGCAACTTCCCTGCTCTCGCATGCTAACTGCAAAACATCCTGGTTGTGGAGCTTATATGAAGCATGATTTCCTGGATAGGAAATAAATTGGCCGTGCAAGTAAACAGGTTTTAACATAAGTTATGAGTGTGAATTTTATGCAAACTGTTCATCGTAAATAAAACAAAAAACTATTACGAAATAAAATACTGGTTCTGGAAAAACTCTAGTAGAGCACCCTTTTTCAAATCTCCAGGACACCGTATAACACTATAATACTGTGAACCAATCTGTGTTTATCAAACGGACAGCCCCAGGCCTCAATTCTGATTGGCTGAGTCACATTCAAGGCATTTGTAAACTATCTAATGAACGTACCACAAAAAAAAGTTAATTTACATATTAATCTGATGAGCACATGTGTCACTTAGTAACCACTTTAGCTACGGTTCAAGAACTACTGTATATTGCTTGGTGGAAGAATAACATTTAACTATCATAAAATTATTAGCAATTCAAATAAAAGATTAGGGTTAGGGTTGAACATTTGCGTTCTATCATTTTTAACAGTGTAAGCCAGTCAACGCAGTTCTTTACAGTGATTTCTGAATGAACTCTGCTTTGCGTCATGCCCAACAACGGCTCTTAGCTGTTCTAAAAACACTGTAAAGCGCTGGACTGGACTGCACTGCGTGGTGTATTGCTGGTTTACCCACCTGCGTGCTCCAGTAGCATCTTGGCGATGTCCATGTGTCCGTTGAGCAGGGCGTCGTGCAGGGGGCTGACTCCGCCCACCTGGTTATGCAGGTGAGGGGCGGGCCGGTGCCGCAGCAAGGCCTCCACACACGCTGCGCTGCCGTGGTTGCACGCCTCATGTAGAGGCGTCCAGCCTGCATGGTCTAAGCGGTGAACAAATACACAAGCACACACACAGAGACACACACAGAGACACGCACGCCACTTACAGTTAAATTCCTGGAGAAAGTGTCCTGGAGAAAGACCAGCTCAAAGCACCTGAAAGTCTGCTTGCTTTAGCTTGAAATGTTAAAAAGTTAATTAGAAAGACGTTTTTTTTAGAAGTGTTTACAATTTGACCACTCTTGTATGGGAAAAAACTGAATAAAAGTTAAATATCTTAAAAAGAATTAAGTGGATCAAGAAGTTCAATACATCTGCACATCTCCTAAAGTACTTAACATTTTAAAGTACATTTTAAAGGAGTATCTAGATGAAAGTAGTTAGTCTAAGGAGAGAATAGTGGGAACAGCATGAGTGGGCTAGCTTCCAGAGCTAGGCTAGCAAGAGAGCTATACACAACATCGTACCTTGCATTATCTTTATATAAAATTCACTTCACCGGTATGTTACAAATGACATTAATATGACACGACTTAACGAAAACTGCCGTAAGGATTGATTCAGTATTAATGAATGTGCCATTTGTCTGTTAGAAAATTGTTGTTTGGGTGCTATGATGCGTCACTAACCTTTGTTCATGTAAAACATTACTAAAATCATTATTTCTTGGAAACACTAAATAATTTAGCTCATCTTTTGTTTTTTACAGCTTTACTTTACAAAATTAAACAGCCATGGGGAGGCAGAGGATTTCCAAATGAAAAGCAACTCCTTAATTGTAGTTTGAGGAGAACAAAAACTAGCAAATCGGTAGCAGAACATAATGTACGATCTCTTTTGTCTGACAAAAAATGTTTCCAACCAAAATGTTCTTCCAGTTACCATGGGCCTCATTTTGGCAGAAAACTGCGAGGTTTCAGCAGTAATTTTACAATTTTTCATAGTTCCGTCTGATTCCATTTTGGGCATCACCTCTTCCACAAGCCCTCCCGCCGACATTGCAGTTCATTTAGGCTGCTATTAAATGCCGATTACAAAATAGGAGAAACCTTTGAAACAGCACAACATATCCATAAAAGGAAGGCAAGTCATTATATTTGACCTGAGGTGACAAAAGAAAAGACATTCTGAAATATCAGAAGGCGTTCCGTTCACTTAGCAAAGTGACCGTGAATCTATAAATCTGAGCCTCCAAACCCACCCCGCTCCTTCTAGACACACCCTTTGCATTTTAGCTAAAGGTTAACCCCAATGATGACGCACACGCACTCCTCTATTTCTTCTCTCCTCTTTTTTTCCCAATGTTAATCGCTCCTCGACACCCTAGAGCAAACGCAGTGGGAGAGAAGGGAGATGAAGGAGAGACGGGGGTTACAGAGAAAGGCAGAGCGAGAAAGCCTTACCTTTAACGTTGACGTCCGTGCCAGGAAGTGCCAGGATCTGAAGCACTGTTTCCACTTGGTTCCTCTTGCAAGCTCTGTGGAGGAGGGTCTCTCCTTCGACCAGGACACACACAACGGACACACACACACCCAACAGAGAGAAGAGGCGGAAGAGAAGAGAGAAATCCAAAATTAGGGTGTGCCCTATGTCCTGCCCATTGTCCCCCTCCATATGGCGAACACACCAATAAAATACCAGAGAAATGTCCCCAAACACAAAAAAAAAGCCTGACCTAAAAAAAAAAATGCGACCCGCCAATGAGGATGCGATTTAAGAAGAGTGATGAGAAAAGGGGGAGAGATCTTTCAAGAAAAAAAAAAAGAGGGCGAAAAAAATTAAAGATGGAGAGTTGGGCTCACTCGCCTCGCTCTCTGCCTCTTTTTTTGGGGACAGAGCGGTTTTCCACTTACACCAGAGCCCCACAAAGTTAATATCGGGGCAGGCGGCGGGTGAATGAGTGTTGTGAGAAAATCGTCTTCCTTCCTGTCTTCCTGTCCCTATATTGTTACTTGAGAGGAAGTTATGGTAGACGGCTCAAGCACAAAGCCTCCAAAAGGATTCTTCACAGATCCAGGGTTCAAAAGCTCCGCTGGGCATCGCCTGTGTCGCCACGTGATGTTTAAACAGCAAACTACCGACCAACAGGCATGGAAAAAAAACCTCTCAAGGATTCCATTTACATTTTTAACCCCATTTTTCCCCCCTCAGTCTCCCCTCCTTTCTCCTCTTTACCCTGTCCCTCGCTTTTTTTTTTCTGATACAATATTAAATCAGGAATATATTAGCGGGCCAGAGCCCCCTCTTTTCATGTATGGCTGAACTTCAGAGGGAAGTTAAAGGCCAAGCATGAGTGGCTCTGTGCTTGCCAGTATAATACAGGACTGCAAAGCCCCTAATAAATGCTTTACTAGCTCTCCCCAGGACGCCACGCCTGTACAGGGGCTCCACTCCAGCGCACACAGAGTCGAGACTGGGGCAAAAAGGAGGTGGAGGTGGAGGAGGAGCGGGAGGGCGGGCGGGGGAATGGGGGGCAAGAGAGAGGAGGCAGTGGAGGAGAGAGTGAAAGGGTTGTTGCATTTCAAAGCATGGAGGGGAAATATTGAAAATGCTGGATCCTATTCATCTCTAAGAGTTCCTTTCTTCCAGGAGGTGTCTTTGAGGATGCAGCAGATGCATTAAATGCCATCCGCTCCCAGCAAAGAGGTTGACGAGTGGAGAAACAGGGAATGGAAAGGAAGATCATTTATGTTCTCCTTAGAAACGCAATGCAAAACCGACCAAACGGAAGGAATTTAAATATTCGTAACGCACAAATTTTTCCAAGGCTGAGCACTGTTCTCATAATACCTTCTTTGGTAGCGCAACAACGCCATAGCCGGTTCAGAAACAAATAAAAAGTAAAGCCCACCTTGGCTCACGGTCTGTGTTGGAAAAAGTGAATACCGAACTTCATTAGGGAGTGCAAATGTTCAGCAGAAAAGGTAGATGCAATTCAGACACCAAGAACAGCTAAATTAAGATGTGGGACAGTTTCCAGTGCAGTAGCCCCCTGTGATTTGTTGATGTTTTACTCAGTGATTGGAATACTGGTGTCAAATCAGTATTCCATCTGATTCCTTTTCATTCTGAAAATTCTACCAGTTTACTTCATCCAGTGGTGACCAAGGAGTGTGTCGCATTGTATTCCTTCCATTATCAACACATTTTATCAATCTATCAAAAAATACCACATATATCATATATCATAATTACTCACACGTGAAAAGCGATTGTTTGCAGAAATAAGATTTGAGAAATATTATATGAATAACTATTTGTTCAGTATTGGCCGAAAAAAAAAATGTGTTTCTAACACCGTTTTCTGTGCCAGTTATTGGAGCTATTTTTGGAACCTTTTAAAAACAATTTGAAAACTACTGCTGCTGCTGGCTCTCACAGCAAAGGCAGCATGCAGATTCCTCAAAATCTGGATTACTGCAACTATCACTGTGCCTCAAAACAAACTACTGACCTACAAGTAACTGACCCATCTATTAAAACATTAAAGTTGCGATAGGCGAAAATCTTTATGTAAAAATACATCTGTCTTATCAGCCTAAATTACAAAGTAGAGCTACAATAGAGAACAGTGTCTCACCCACGATCTAATACAGATGCCAGATATATAAAACAAGTACAGTTATATCAATAACAACAATGAGAGGTAAATCAATTGGAGCAAATCAACAATTACAACATAAAAATACCTCCAACACCCAAACAGAGGGTGGAGTCCAATCCAAACTATGTTCTCTAATGAGTAAGCAGTATTGTGTGGCAGGTCAGTGTTCTACATGGACTGTTCTGCTATTACCGGTCTCTAAAATGCCGTGATTAAACACCCATTCCACTACACCCCATGTGTACACATCCTCGCAAATGCCAGGGCCAATCCACGCACTGTTAAATCACTTTAATGGCTCCAATTTGGACACAACGCCTCTATTATAGGGGTAATTGCATGCTCAGCATTTACAAGCACGGAAAGGATAAATCCGCCTGTCCTTTTCTATAAATCCTCTAACAATCCCCCGTTTCACACTTTAATAGAAAAGTTAAATGTATGTGTTGCTCTTTATATCCCTCAGTCTGCCTGCTACACTCCTGGTAAGTGTCGCTTGGCGAGACGATCCCTGGACCAAAAAGCAGCTGGAAGCCTGTAACAATGCTATTTGTTAGGAATGTGTTAGAAAGGTATTCTGTGCCAGTTATTGGATATATTTTTGGAACCTTTTAAAAACAATTTGAAAACTACTGCTGCTGCTGCTGGCTCTCAGAGCAAAGGCAGCATGTTGATTCCTCAAAATCTGGATTATTGCAACCATTGCCGTGCCTCAAGACCCATCTTTTAATACATTAAAGCTGCACTAGGCAGGATTTTTATGTACAAATGCATCTGTCTTATCAGCCTAAATCACATAGCAGGGCTGCAATAGAGAATAATGTCCCATCCCCCATAACTGAGATGCCAGAGATTCACCCAATTTAACCAAATGAAATTCTGGTGTCAGGTATGGACAAGCGACGAATTGAAACATGAGAGCAAAATACAAACTGTCTCCTGAACAGCAGCGAGCAGCGCTCCGTCCAGAGAAAGCTAAACTCACTAACATTAGATCTTTAGCCTCTCACGTCCCTTTGGTTCGCTTTGGTATAAAGCCATCATGGACGGCCGTGTTGGTAAAAGAGTGCGCTGTGTGCAGTTTACTGATGTCACGCCACATGATTTCTGGGTATTAAAGTGACAACTTTTCAAATGTTTTTTTCAAACGCACACACATCTTACTCAAGTTACAGTAATCAGATTACTTTTTTGTGTAAAAAATAACGAGTAACTTAGCGCGTCAGTTTTTCAATTTACGTAATCAGTTATTAGTTACTTTGTCAAAGTTACATTTCGCTACATTTCTTTTTCTTTCAAATGGTTAAATGTTTAGTTAGTGCAAAATAAAAAAAAAGGTATTACGGTACATGACTTTATTAAAAGCAGACTGCAGCAGGCTGGCGGTGCGGTGGAGGCTGTACGTTATGACTCGCTTTCAGAATGAACGCAATAATAAACTGCAGAACTTGGAGATATTCGCATTACTTTGATCTGATCAAAGAGAAGGATAAGAACATTATTGTTAACTGTAAGTTCAGCTTTCACTATCTAACCTGAAGATTTGAATTGAAAGCGCTTGTGAGCACAGTCTGCCATTTATTTTGAAACCAGAAGTAAAGTAACTAGTTAGTTACAAAAGTAACTTTCCCCAACACTGTTCATTTGTAAGGGAAAAACTGGATAAAAGTATCAAGAAGTTGAATACATCTGCACATCTGCTAAAATTTAAAGTTTGGTCATAGTATCTAGATGAAAGTCTAGATGAAAAGTAGTAACTTTTCAAACTGTTACCTCTCACAGCCATTTGGAACCACCAACATGCATTGCCTAGTATAGCTTTAAAAAAAAATCTTAAATGGTTTATTTCAGAGGTGACATAGCTCAAAAACATACATTTTGGACAATGAAAATATGTTTGCAGTAGAGTTAGCCAACAATTCCCTTGACAGTCTATATTCACCAGGTTGATGTAGATTGAAATCTCTGCTGAGCTTCCCGAAGCAAATGTGGGACTGAAAAAGAGAAGATCATCTTCCCAAAATCCCTCAACCGCTCTCAGCTACTTTGACAAAGATACCAGGGCTCCAGGAGGCGAGACAGATGCTCCAAAGCAAAGAAGCGCAGCATATAAGAAAGCGAGCTCAAGCTCACATATGTGGGTGAGAAAGTATGCAAGAGAGGGAGAGAAGGAGAGAGAGAGAATGGGATGAGATGAGATGGGATGAGAGGGCGAGAGGGGAGGATGCTGTGCCGATGGTTCATCAAAAATTAATGCCGACCGCATCGGTATAGAGATCACGTAGTGGAAAAACAACACATGCCAACAGCCTTGAGTCTCCTGCCTCAGCCCCCCCCCCACTCCTCTCCTTTACCCTCCACCCCTCCTTCGCTCTGGCGCAGGGCCTTTGTGATCAGGTGGAGGGGGGAGATATGAGCGCTGACACCTCCGAGAGTTCACACAGAGTGCCATGCCTCTAATTGCGGGAAGTTCCACCGTGCAGCCGCTGCCTATCCGCTGCACTGCCCTAATTGCTGCATTTAATATTCCTAAACTGGAGATCTGACGCGCACCGTGCTTACCAATATGCGTTATTGTTTTGTGTGAAAACCCATTATTTCTGTCAATGCCATTTATTTATTTATCTATTATTTTTTAAAAAGGCGAATAAGACATGAGGAACAAAAAAACAAAAAAAAGAGCACGATGTGGAATTCCAATGAGGATGCTCCAAGCGGAGGAGCAGGTGTAATACAGAAGAAACTGGAGGTGCTAACACTGTCCAAACTCTGCCCGAACACACACACACACACACACACACCAGGCCTCCTTAATGCAGCCAAGTCGTCCTTACAGCTGACTGCATGGAAGCGTGGTCCTATGCAAATCAATCACTCTCTCCATACATTATGTGCTGTTCATTAAACTGAAAGTGATGACAGAGCTATCATGTCCCTCTTTACTGATGACCTAGTGCTGTGCATCAGTCCATTAAAAGTCAGCTCCTTGCAAATGTGCAGCTATACTGTCAAGTAGTGGTGTGAGTGTGTGTGTGTGTGTGTGTGTGTGTGTGTGTGTGTGTGTGTATACCTGCTGCGTTGACTCTGTTCAGACCTCTGGGGATGTTCTCCTTCCCCGGGCTTGTTTCATTCACAGAAGAACTCTGAATTCTGAATATAGACAAGGACAAGGTTGTGGTTTATGAAAATATACCAAATAGTTTTGCTGACAAATATTTCCTTCTTAACTTATTTCAATAATGGATTTACCCAGGATGCACATAAACAAGTCCAAAGTCTGGGTCACTGACCATGTCGGTGTGACCGTGAGAAGACCTAGCGAAATGGTAAGTGGAACAGGCGACACTGTAGAAAAGTGCCATTAGCGAACGAATCCCTCGTGGCGTAGTATCATCCTATATGAAATCTGACAATATCTGTCAAACCCCTACAGTGTTGGCCACACACACACACATACACACACACACAGTTCACACACCCGATCCACCATACCCGTCTCCAAAGCATTTTTCCTCCCACTTAAAGCCTCAAACGCAGAGACGGAGAATTAGATGTGAGCAAGCACATTAGGAGGAATAAATAGTAAAAGAGAGTGAAGCCTCTTCAAAGTAGTGGCGTGCTAATAGCTGTGGGCTGTCACTAGTCCTGTGAGTGGGTATGGGAGATCTGCCTGCATGAAGCCTGACGGGTGTCTGTGTGTATGTGTGTGTGCACGTGCGCGTGTGTGACAGTGAAGAGGAGTGCCATCCGTACTACAGGGAAGAGGCTTGTTCCCTGGTAATTGGCTTGTTCAGAAGCCAGGAAGGAGCTCCCAGCAGTGAGGAGGAAACACACGTCCTGTCACGTTGCTTGTTATTAGCAGGGACAAGGCTGAGAAGAGATGAGACGAGGGGTGTGTGTGTGCATGTGTGTGTGTGTGTGTAAGTGTATCTAGGATGGGGGGGGTACCACTTCTCATCTCAAACCACTTAACCCAAGTGTCCCCTGTCCATATAGGCTGGCAGCAGTGGAGTTGACAGTACTTGGCTAGTGTGTGCCCTAGTCTCTCATTCCCCCATGGTCTACTATAGGAGGCCAGCATTCTGTCACTTTGGGCCCAGCTATCAATTCAGGGCCCGCGGCAGTGTGTGCTCTTGGAGGCCAACTCCCAAGAAAATTGCGAGCAATAATGGAATATGTGCATGTTCAATGCCACAGCAGACAGAGACTATGCATTCTATTTTCCACTGCTTTAACTCCACCAAAAAGGCCATAACAAAATAACCCACAAGAAAAGTTGATTAAAAAAACATCTACTCAATGGAAAAAAAACTCCCTTTGTCCCTTTGACCTATCCCCATCATGAAAATATTTGTGTAGTTGGTCTAGTTCAAGGCTTTTCTAAATTCCAAATGACACTGGCTACATACGGGTCTGGTCAGAAGAGACGGAGCCAGTGTAATGACATAGTCAAATGGTTTGAAAAAAGAAAAGCAATAAGCTGTGCTTGATTAAGCCAGCGGGAGGAAACCTCAGTTCAATTACAGCTTCCCTCCTGCTAACAGCAGTCGCTGCCACTGCCAGCCAGCCAGCGAGTCAAACGGCCATCTAACCAGTCGGTCAATCAGCCGGCCTGTCATCTTGGTCTGGCTTGGACCTGTGCCCTAATGCCAGGCTGTCTGTTCGAGTGGAAGCACACTTGCCATTTCTCATATGCTCCTACAGCAGCCTAGAGCCATGTTAACACAGCCTAATGCGTTCTAACAGATAAAAATGAAAGATAAAAGAGTCGTGTGGCTCCTCTCAACCTTCATGACCCGCTCTGGCTCTTTTCATAAATTCAATACCCAACATCCTGCCAGTTTTTCCTCTCTTGCGTTCCACTGACAGTGTGCAAAGGCCTCTGAAACAGGACCATTTAACACCAATACTTCTCCACTGTAACAACAATAAACACATTTGTTATGTTTTTTTCTATTTATCTGTTCATGTTTATGTTCAATTTGATGTTTTTCCTTAATTTTATTGCTCTTTATTTATCATGTAAAGCACTTTGTATCACCGTTTTCATAAGTGCTCTATAAATATTTAGTGATTAAATTATTTTAAATTGAATTTTATGGCATCTTCCCTATGTGGTTTGCTCAAACCCACGTGTAGAACTGTAAAGGAAATGCTTATCTTGTTATTTGATGAATATGTGAAACTGACAAACACTTTCTCATCAACATCAGATGTGTTAACTGACTAAGAGTGCCAAGATCACTAAAAATATACAGGATTTCATGAATTCAACTATGAAAAGTGAGGAAAACAAGATAATTTGAACTTCTGTGTATTGAGTTTTGATGTCATTGTGGTTTCTGTTGCCAACTGACCTTTGTCTTTGTCATCTTGATCTAGATGTTTTTACAAGCCACTTGGGGTTTCCTTATCTCACCCACACTGCATTTGGGTTTTTCCAGTTCCTCTCATTTCTAATTGTAACTAAACTAAACCAAAACCTTAAAACTGTGGTGAAAGTAGAAGAAGAGCAGTGATGGCAGAGGAGGGGATCTGGTCAGTGCATGAACCAGTAGCCTTCAGATGAACCTGCTCCCTGGTGACTCCTGCCCTTCTCTAGGCCAACTACCTGCTGGTGGAACAGCAGATGTCTGATACGGGGCATGGTGTGTGTGTGTGTGTGTGTGTGTGTGTGTGTGTGTGTGTGTGTGTGTGTGTGTGATTGCATTGAAGACGGCAGAGGGGATTTACCACGCAAGGGCAGCTGAGGAGAGGTGAGGAGGTGGAGAGGGGAGTGAGGCAGAGAGTTGGTGGTCGTGTGGGAGGGCACTCAAAGGGCTGATGGGATATCCTTGTGTGTCTGTGTGTCAGTCTGTCAGCCTCCTGTCCGGATCAGCCTTAGCAGTGTGTGTGTGTGTGTGTGTGTGTGTGTGTGTGTGGTGGGGGGGGGGGTCTAACCTCCCTCTGCACCCCTCCTGTCAGCCAGTACACACTGATAGGATCAGACCTGGGCATGACCCATCACATGCCAACTCCTCGCGCTCGGTCTGACCTCCATTTGCCTCTCTCCAGCTCTCCCTCAGCCCCTCCACCCATCCACCCCTCCCTCTGCCCCCCCCACTCATTCGCTGTACAGGTGTTCCTTTGTTCCCTTTCACTCCTCACATTTTTTTCCTGGTCTGTGCATTTTTTGGCCTGCTTTGCTTCATGTTTTCTACGCTTCAAACTGTGGGTGGAAACCTCGACCTCGCAACATAGACAAGAGAGTAGACCGCTGGTCAAACAACTGTCTTATTTCAGACACATGAGCAGACAAAATTTCTCCGAAGACACAAACACGACAAAAAGACCGCTAGAACTAATTTTGACAGGCTGCTCCCAAGATGAACACTCCTGACATGACGGGTTGACAGAAGCTGACAGTGAGATGGACATGCAGCGACAGTCAGTACAATATCCGATCTGCTGCATGCACCTTGTTACACCTCTTTTTGTTAATTTTTTGACACTCAAAAGGATGCTGTGTGTGCATTGTGCCCTATCTACACCAACATTTGGAGGAACAAAAAAACTATGTATTGATGGAGAAACTAATGACTGCATGTAATGCAATCTCCACAATTGGACTGCATGGACTGAACCCATTGCCAGTGGAAATTCCCTTGCTGATTTTCTTCCCTTGATCTTTGGCAATTTCATATGTAGTCTAGTGCAGGACACTCAAATGGGGAAGTAGATGCAGGGACAAAAATGTATACTATACAAGTTGATTTAAAATTTATGCACAGAAGGCAGCCTAAGCACAGCCAACGTTCCACAGAGTCTTCCTCAGGGCGTCCCTGTCCCCACATCTGTCCTCTCACGCCCACATTGTGCTCTAGGCTCTTCTGAAAATGTACCTGAGAGACTAGCAGTGGCACTGACAGACAGCTGTGTTTTACTGACCCAGAGCCGGTCCCTTGGCTGGTCCAGCTGTGGGAGATGGGTTCGCCCCTGAGGTCCGCACGCCTGGGACTCTCACCTAAACTCCCCAAGGCGAGCAGGTAGGACGACACCTGTCAGAAATCACACATACACACAGGGTTAGACAGCGGCGTTACACTGTGGATGCGTGTGTGTCTTCAGGGGACTAAACAGGCACAACGGCACCAACTGTGAGAGTGAGAAAGCCAGATGTTCAACAGCACCCTGATATAACACAGTGACCACATCTTTTGCCTCTGGGGCACAGAACTGCAATACACTCTATACCAGTTTCACACTGCCCTGTTGACTAATACAGCATTCTCTCTTTTATGATTCAACTCTTATACATAGGTATAAAGTGGAAAAAGGAAGCAAACAATTAAAACTACTTATAAAAAATGTTTTTGTGATAAATACAGTAATGTTAATGTCTTTGTTTATTCAATTACTTTATAATTGCGTGTGTTTTTATGAGCATTTGTGTGTGTCTGTGTGTTTTTATGAGCATTTTATGAGCTGGCAAGCTCTGACTTTCAGTGTCACCACTGCTAATGCAAAGGGATTTTTCCAGTACTTGAACTGCAAAAAGAGGCTGAATAGCCTTCTCTAAACTTATATTTTACACATTGTCTATCAATCAAAAACTGCTTAGTTAGCCAATGTTCTATAATGTTTTGATGACCTTACTAAACAACACAAGACTGAATTATATGAAAATTATATCAAGCTCGCCCCAAATTATGACAACAAAGCCTATCAATGGCAGATTGCCTATAGATTATGTAAAATAGAGGAGAGATGAAAGGAATGAGCTTTACTGGGTGGCAGGTAATGCGAAACCAAATGAAGATAGATAAATAAATAAATAAATAAATAAATAAATAAATAAATAACACACCATCTTCTTGAGAGAGAGCGGTTCATCTCCCACTGTGAGTCCATTTCTGCAGCACAAATTCCTGAACATGGCATCTGCTGTCACCAGCTTGAGTCTGGTTGAGGGAATCCTGACAACCAGCTCCACCAGAACCACTGGAGACACATCTACAAGACAGAATAGAGGGAAACTATCTCAACAGGAAACATCAGATCACATATTGTCAATCACAATTTAAAAAAAAGAAAAAAGAAAAAAAATCTTCATCATTTTCGTCATTATTTTCAAAATTAAAATAAATATAATTAAGGACAAATGTAACACAAAATATAACTGCATAGCATGTAGTCTGCCATTGCATTTTAAAACAATGATTTCCAGTTCAGACTTGGGTGATGGATTTTCCTTTCCAACGTTAGGTTACGTTTTCCAAAAAAAAAAAGCTTCTTTGTCAGGTTTCCCTCTTTCCTTCCCACCGGGGTTGATTCCCTTTCTATCTTAACTTTTGTTTTGGTCGCGTATGCATGGTGCACATTCAAAGGTTGTGGTTGTGGTCACACATAATGGAAGCACTTGATTTATCACACCAGGATTTTCAGGGGAATTGACAGAACAGAAGTCAGCTAACAGGTGAAGAACTGCACACTGCAAGGCTCCCTTCAATTCTTTCAAAGCACCAGAGAAGTGATGCTTCATGTGCAAATTGAAAGGAGCCTTGCAGTGTGCAGACTGTTCTTCACCTGTGAATTGAAACATTCTTCCTATCATTTCTTTTTTTTATGTGG
Source organism: Centroberyx affinis (assembly GCF_046629955.1). Classification (NCBI taxonomy): domain Eukaryota; kingdom Metazoa; phylum Chordata; class Actinopteri; order Beryciformes; family Berycidae; genus Centroberyx; species Centroberyx affinis. Next base: position 76,577 of record NW_027279177.1, on the reverse strand, counting down.
TACACCGTACCCTGGCTGATAACGGCAATGTGCTCTGCCAGGTCCTTCAGGCCCTTCTCCACCAGGTTCTGGTTCAGTTTGAAGTGCTGCTGACACCAGAACTCCACCATCACAGACAGAAGGTCCAGCAGGTTCTCAACCAGCCGCAGCTTCTGCCTCGCATCCCTCTCAGTGTGATCCTTCAGTGGGGCGCAAACAATATCAGGTTGAATGCCACACTGCAGAGTTAACAAGCCGCTAAGAGTAGGCGTAATAATTTTGTCTACTGCCCAGATAGTAGTGATGTAATATACCAAACAAGGAGCGATGATGTACAAGTTCCACAGTATTTACCTCCATGGCGGCCTGCTCCCAGACTGAGGCCTGCACCAGGAGCTGGGTGAGCTGCTTCACAGCCCGGGACAACAGAGTGGTGCGCTCCCACACGGTCCAGAAGGTTGCATACAGCAAAGAGCCTGACGCTGATGCCTGAGAGACTCTTACTCCCTGAGGCAGCAGAGAATCCCTGAGGCAGAGAAAGGGTGGGGTGAATAAAGAAGGGATTTCATGACCGAAAATGCTTCGTTGCAAGTACAAAAAGAGTAACACACGCTCTTACATAAGAAATGGCAAAAAATAGGAGAAATCATGTTGTCAAAGTTACAAAGTGGGTGTAAGAGGGCTTGAGAGATAAAATTAGAACACTGTACTTTTTTAAAGCTTCCACATAGAAGAGAGGACAGTTATTACTCTGATTAGTGGTACAGATGGGAGGGCTAGTTGGTTAACATGCTTTATAAAGCATTTGTAAACTTCTTTAAAAAACAGTTTATAAATGCGTTATGTTGTTGGGCTACTGTAAGGTGTCACAAATTGTTTTAATAACTCATAATGGAGCTGCCACTTTTTCTCAAAAACAGAAAGAGCTTCAGTTATTTTTTGAAAACTCTACAGTTTAAAAATCTACGGAACCAGTAACACATCATTGGCTCGATGAATGGTTTTCAAATAGCATGCAGAAAAGCCTGCTGTCATATGAGACAAGTCCCGAAACAAACTGAAACCGCTTACAAATTGTAAGCGGTTTCAGTTCTGTAAAAAGTTGTATTGGACATTACAGGTAAGGTAGATGAAATAGTCTGTCCAGCTGTAGGGTAAAAACCGCTTCCCCGACGCTGCGTTATGCTTTAAAAGTGAAAGCGTTCCAACTCAGTGCTGCGGCACACATGGCGGTGAAAACATAAAGATTTGCTGAGAATTTCTGGAATATTGAACTCATATCTGTGGGAAAATCCCACCAGAAGTCTGAAACATGCCAGTAGTAGTAGTAAGTAAACATGGAAACATGGAAAAATGACTACAGGTCCACAAACTTCAGTAATTTGAACATGAAGACAAAAGAAACAACCCTATCTCATATATGCACATCTCTTTAAGTCGTTACCCAGTGGTGACGGAGTGGAGTTCCCCCTGGAAGAGTTTGAGAACAAATGCCAGGATGTCACTATAGAAACGTAACAGCGTTGGCAGGGTGGGCCCAGGGAGCGGGTGACAAGTGTCCTCACTGGACAGACAGTACCTGGAAAGACGCACAGATATGGACAAACAATGGACATGAGAAAACGTTTTTGCATAATACTAAGTGTTGAAGAAATAGCAGAATGCTTGTGTCGCTGAGGGCAATTATCTCTTTCCTAATATCCAAGCAATTAAGACAGTGTGTGAATACGATGACAGGAAATCTCAGGTGACACGAGCTAAGATGTTTACCTGATGGCTGTCTCTAAAAAAGGCCAGAGCCCCGTCTTACACTGGGGACACTGCAACACCTGGCTGAAATATTTTTTCACGGTGCTGGGAGCCAGCCAGGGAGGGTTGGTCATCAGCAGGCTGTGCAGAACCTGCTGGAAATTTCTGAAGAAGAAAGAAGGGGCATCACCCTGTAAGGTAAAAAAGAGACGAGAGTTTGAGCTCGAGTGGGGCACTTTGGGATGTTAAAATACACCAGTGAGGTTCACAAAAAGAATGCAAATTTGTATTTCAAACAGTCAAAGTGACACTGGAACAAACTCAATGCAAATGATGCCAACAAGGTGAGCTGCAAAATGCCAAAAGTGTTATGAGTGCAAGTTATACCCTTATACATTTTGGCCCCGAGGCGTATACAGCAGCAGGTGGGAAGTCTGGTAATTCTGGTCGTACCTGCAGAGCGTACTCCAGGAGGGAGACCAAGTACGGCGCCGGGGGCAGAAGGCCTGGGAACACAGTGCTTCTGATCGAGTCTAACGCTTCAACGAAGAGACCACACTCTATCATGCTGCCAACATTGCTGAAGTCTGCTTCCGCCGCCTGGAGGGTTAAAGGAAGGAAGGGATGGGGAAAGAAAGAGATAGATGGAAAGGAGGGGGAGAAATGGCATACAAAGAAGAGGATAGACAGAGAGAGGTGGAATAAAGGAGGGTAGAAGGGTAATGAGAACGAGAAGTGAATGGGCATCCGAAGTTCCTGGGGGTCATTTCTGACTGTCAGTTATTGGCAAATAGCATATGGAGTCAGAAAGCACAGAATGGAAATACATGAGCACTTATAATAGCAATCTGATGGAGATCCACTTGGGTAAGGCATGGACAGGACAGCGGAGAGTATTGTTAATAGGCCTGCCAATCAAAACTCTCAGATCAGCTGACAGCACTGGTTAAATCGGTGACCTGGGTATGATACGCCCTTGCTCTAGATGTCACTTTCCATTGGAACGTATGACATAAAGGAAATTGAATGACCCGATCTTCTTGATGAAACACATAGTTATTTTAGAGATGTATAGTACTGAGCATGAGTGTGTGTGTGTCTACCTGTGAGTGTGGACGGTACGGGTCATGGTAACCCAGAAATTCAAGGAAGACTAGTCTTGTCCGCCCCTGTAGAAAAAACCCCATTAAAAAGATCAAATAGGTATATGCTTATGATGCAGCCAAGGCAGTCATTCACATGACCGCTGAACAGAATATGGTCCAACTCGTGTTGAGCTTTCACTCCACAATGATTACCTAAGTTTCAATGCTTCTGGAACATGCACACACACACACACTCACACAAATACACACCTCCCGTTTGATGACATATTCCCTGAGCTCTGTCTCCAGCTCAGAGAAGTCAACACCAACAAAACTGGCTTGCTGTGCCTCGGCTGGCTCATCTTTTATGTTGAAATTCATATCAACACAATGGCTCTGTCAAAGAAAAAGGCAGTTTGTTTTGGACTTTTTAAAAGCAATTCCAAGCCAATATTCTCAAGCTACAACAGCTTTAATATGAAGCTAGCTCAGTTTTGAACATAAAAACAAATCTGCAACATGTTTGAGCTGAACAGTTGTGATCTAGACATGCAGACAAAGAACCAGGAACAGGTCCAAGCAACTAATCAGAAGCAGAACTTGTGTATATCAAACAGAAAACATTAGAAAGAGGCATAAAAAAACCACAATATTAATCAGTGAAAAAAACAAAACAAAAACAAAGCAATGAGAAAAATGGGATAAAGCGCTGCGATCAATTCAGACCATATCATAGAAGGGGGGCAATGCTGTGTTAAATCATCGCCTCTTACATAAAATGATCTCTTACCCCAAAGAGGTGCTGGACGATGTGGGTTACGGGGTAGCAGGGAGCATTGTGGGTCTTTGAGTTCTCTGTGACAGGTTTAGCCATGACATGCGTGATGGTTGCATGAGGGGAAGGAGGGCAGCGGTATACTTTGGCCTTGCCTGCTTTCAGAATCCTGAAGAACAGAAAAGTGTGATTCTGTCATTTAAAGGTGCAAAACATTTAATAACATTTTAATTATAACTGGATGCATTTTTGCTTAACTATCCATCTGAATTCACAGAATGAACATGTTCACTGAATGCTCAGAGTGGAATAACAGATGTCAAGTCAGGTTACCTTAACTCTATACCAACATGGGCGAAAAAAAAAAAATTCTGTGACACCTTACCGTTTGAACATGGCCCTACGGCCAGGCTCTTGAACCATGAGAAGGACCCGCCAGCCCTGGAAGGCCCCCACCAGGCTCCCACTGGCCACCTTCTCCCTCCACTGTCTGACGGGGTAGAAGGCAGCGGCGCTGCCTGGGGAAATGGCTACTTCATAAGGCCCCTCCGCGAGCCAGGAGCCACTCTTAACACTGTCCAACACATACTCTGGAGTCACAACCCACTTCCCTGGTAGAAGGGGAAATGAGATATAAAACACTGTCACATCACAAAAATCAAACGAGAGGGAGTATATCGCTGTTGCACAGTCAGTAAATTGTGAACTTCTGCCTGCTAGGACAGCTGAAGTGATATGAAGCAGCTTTGTTAGATGAGCAATCTTAATATGATTAGGCTAATTGGCTAATTAGCTGATTTTACTCCTGTTGCTATAACATTCATCATCATTATCATGATCATCATCACTGACCTGCAGCACAGGCTGCCAAAAACTTCTCGCTGGACAAGACTTGAGTGACTATGAGATGGGTGCTGCCTTTCTGATAGACCTGGAAGACAACAACTGCATCAATCTCAGCTGTGGAAATGCAGTGACCATGGACACTACAGGAAACAACACACAATGATGAAGGGCAGGAACACAACAAAAACACACAATAACAACCAGACCTGTGTTTTCCTATGCTACAGACAACTGATGTTCCTTAAGGCAGTGATTCTCAACTTTTGTCATATCAAGGACCCCTAATTTAGTCCACATTAGAGCCACGGACCCCCGTTTGATAAGATTTTGCCTCTCGGACCCAAATCTGAGAATATTTTTATTGTTAGATATGATTTTGTCCAGAATTCCATGACTATCTGTGTTGTATGTAGAGAGATAACAGTGGAACAGTGTGTTAACATTTTGTAAATAAAATAACCGTGAAGTTTAACAATTCATCAATTTGCTGAGGACCCCCTGGAACCAGCTCAAAGACCCCTGGTGGTCCCCAGACCCAACGTTGAGAACCACTGCCTTAAGGAAAGGCACTGCAATCTTAAGGCTTAAGTACAACAGTCAGTGGTGTTTTACATCACATGTTTTCACATTATTTCCTTCCTGTCTTTTCCCAGGGCCGTCACTTGAGATATCAGCTGTTCCCATCAGCTGGTCACATCTATCCAATAGCACAGCGACACACCTTCATTGTTAGCCTATCATCTTGCTGCTGTCTTTTTAAATATGTTTCTCTCTCTCCACTTTAGCCCATTCATACTGCTGTTACGCACACCCCTCCACCTCCCCGTCACCGCCCAGTCTTCGCAGATTCATCAGCTTCATCAGATTCATCAGCTTCATCAGCCTCACCAGCCTATCAGTCTCAGCAGAGTCATCAGCCTCCACCACCTAGGGCTGGGCAATATATCAATATTATATCGATATTGTGATATGAGACTAGATATCGTCTTAGATTTTGGATATCGTAATATCGTGATAGGGCATAAGTGTTGTCTTTTCCTGGTTTTAAAGGCTGCATTACAGTAAAGTGATGTCATTTTCTGAACTTACCAGACTGTTGTAGCTGTTCTATTATTTGCCTTTACCCACTTAGTCATTATATCCACATTACTGATGATTATTTATCAAAAATCTCATTGTGTAAATATTTTGTGAAAGCACCAATAGTCATCCCTACAATATTGTCGCAATATCCATATCGAGGTATTTGGTCAAAAATATTGTGATATATATTTTGATATAAATATTGGATATTTTGTCCATATCGCCCAGCCCTACTTACAACTGAACATTTAGCCCACTTCGTAGAAAATACCGAGATATATACTGTGTATCGCCATTCAGCCTAAAAATACCGAGATATGATTTTTGGTCCATATCGCCCAGCCCTACCACCACCAGTGTCTGGACTCCACGGGGGGATTTAACTTGCTGCTGCTCAGGGCTACAAAATCTCCCTGTAGAGTCTAAGCGCCAAAGACTTTCTTGTCAAGTCTTAATTTTCACTATATAATAAACAATTATCTTTACTTCATTCACTTGTCTCTCCTGATTGAAAGTATGTTATAAAAACTATTATGTAAGCCTTAAGATGACTCATAACTTTAATAATAACACATACTGTGCTTTACTTTCATATCAGCAATATTTTTTCTAAGAGTAGACACCATGTTCATGTTTTGTAATAGACATCATCATGAAATCTCATTCTGGAATGAAACTTCCTATGCTGTAAGTGGGGAATGGCTAAGAAGTCTGTAGTACACATGTTCCCTCTTAGACTACAGGCACTAGCTAAAGCAACCTACACAACACAGAAACTATAACAAGAGGCAACTGAGTGCAAGGATGCAATGATGGAGTCAAAAAATACACTCCCAAGCATCAGAAACCAATTGGGGTCGCTCTCCATGCACAAATCACTGACTGTTTATCTTTCTCTGAGTGAACATGTCTACTTGACAGGCTCTAGATGCAGCCACATAAAAAAGAAATGCTGTCATTGAGAGGCACATTTCCCTGCTTACTTCCCGAGAACACAAAAGCCTAGACTACCATACTATTTTCCTATTATGGGGGACGGCAGTTAAATAGGGATCTACCATACCAGCACTCACTGGTAAATCAATACAGTTCAACACTGTCAGCGGCCTGAATCATGTCTGATTTACAAGCAGATACATACAGGAATATAATAAAAAGCCTTTCACAGAAAGTGGCTGTTATAGGAATTCATACAGAAGAGATTCAAAGTCTCAAGAGGATAAAGTTTTTTAAAGATTAAAGCCACTAGGTTGGCCATTAACAAGACAGTCAGTCTAGGCCTCATACAGTTCACAGATGTAATGTTTGGCCGAATATTTTACAGGCTGCCCAAAATGCTGAAAACACAGCATTTTATTGAAAAAAGTTGTAGCCAGTACAATACTCACTGAGCCACCGATGTATTTCCCGCCCAGCTGCTGGATTCCATGGACCAACTTTCTCTTCTTAGTGCGGATCTTGATCCCAGAGATTTGAAACACATACATGGAGCTCGCCATCCTAAAGAGGGAAGTGAATCAGGGATATTAGTGGCAAAAGTGAGTTTTGTCTGGAAAGTCTGGAAGATAGGCAGTAGTGGGCTCACTGAAATCATTCCATTCATGAAAATAATGATGGAATTCCTGTTTGGCTAACGTTACATGACTTACATTGCTTTCACCATAAGCTATAAGCAGTAGAAACACAGGAAGAGTGCCATCTGACAGTCTCATATTTTGCCTTTGACAGTTCACATACAGTATTATGCTGCATTTACCTTGATGGGGGGCAACAGTAGGCCTAATATTAAAGATACTAATAACTGTATGCAAGTAACACGTTGCTGCAGGTCTACAAATAGCTTCCTGCCATATTGAGTGTTTGGAATGCACACAGTCTTGCGGAGTGGACTAAATGGACATGGTTCTGTCTGTGCTGATTCATGTTCATTTGGCTATATAAATCCCTGCCATCTGTAGTTAACACAACGGATTGACCATGTACCTCTCTTGTGCATTTGATGACAGTGTGTCCCAAGGTTCCAACTGTGTGCTGGCGCGCCAAAATTCTGACGTTGACAACAACAGCCAATAGCATGATCAATGCTCGGCTCAATTTCGACGTGTGTCTGGCTACTTCTTCGCACAATATGTTTGACTTAAGGCACAAAAATAAACGGCACCTTTGCTCATCAATGCATACAAATCTTCGACATGGATTACTTCCTCATGCTTATCAGACGAGCTCCGTCCACCCCTCAAAAGTTGACAGCAAAACATTCCGGGCGACAGTACAGCGAGCTGTACTATCGGAGCAGGGGGGAAATTCACATATTTATGCGTACTGTACGCAATAGCAACCATGAATTGAGTTAATTTGAATAAAAAAGACGTAAGTATCCATTTCATGTATAATTTATATAAGATAATATCGGATATTTGCAAAAGTTGCGTATTAATTCGGCACTGTGGACTTGATGTACCCCGTTTTCGATGTCAGTTGGTGTTTTCCAGCAAGCGGAAGTTTTATGCAGTTACTTCCGGGTGGTTGTCACGGACGCTCTCTGCACCGAAATAACAGGATAGCATGTAACGTTACCTGGTGTGATATCTGCTTTAGGGTTGATCACATTAAAACGTGCTCCCCGACAGAGAAATGCACGTGAAACCGGTTGTTTGTAGCGACCGCGTGTCATATATTTAACCACCTCCTTCTGTGTTTTCCTTCTGAAACGTTCAGCGATAGCGTTTAACATGTTTTATGAGCCCTCATCCTCCTTCAAACTGTTTTAATGATTGTTGGACTCAGTCTGGTGTGGTGGCATATTTGCTGTAGATTTTGCCTTTTGATTTGAGATATAGATTTGTATCTCCGGATACTAGTCAGAAATGGGTGACAGCATAAGCTTATAGTTCACTGCATAGTTTACCACCTTGGTTACTAAACCCACTGGAAATGGATTCACCATAACATTTCATCGGACTTGAGAGAACACTGAGGGAGTTTCTATACAACATAAGGTAGGCTACGTTTCCCTCAGAATGTTAGCAAGTCAAATTGAATTGAATTGATGTAGATGTCAGTTTCACAGTGATAGGTGCCAGTAAATGGCACTCTGTAAGGGTACAGAAAACCTGTCAAGGACAACAAACCAGTAGCAATTGTTTGTCAAGCTTTTGCTTAAGCAGTCTACAAATCTATAGGTCTCAGTCGAAGAGTATCCCACTAATCTAGGATCACTAGTGAGGTCACATGGCCATATACTTCACATAGAGTCAAACAGGTCTCAGATCTGCTATTTTAAGACTCTATACCCACAGTCCCCGATCTCTTCACTCATTGATGGGTTGCTCACACCTACCAAGTTTGTGGTATAGAAAAGAATATCACCAGATTACATTTAGGCTATTTTGTTTATCACAAATCTTTCCATTTTAAGATTTATTGATTCATTGATTTGTTGTACTTGACACATTGACACGTTATTTATTTATTTATTTTACCTGTAAAGTAATCAAACACATAGTGGGACAACATGTGTGTGTGTGTGTGTGTGTGTGCATACACTGTATATGTCACCTGGCCTACTCTATGCATGTTTAGTACAGCAGTATTTAAGAGTATTGGAATCGTGACAGCTGGATTACCATAGGCCACACATTATGAACTGCTCCTACAACCCGTGACAATATTGTCTTGTTTTTTTCATTTGTAGTAATTGGCTCATTGCTCAGGGTAATACAGTTGAATGATTAGGATTATTCCACAAAACAGCGACAACAAGTAATACCACGATGAAGTCATGTATTATTCATTCCTTTAATTTAATCACAAAGGCATTTTTCATGTTGATGCTGAGTTGTTGCACAGTAGTTACTGTACAGACAAGACATTATGTCCATGTGTTTCCCTCAAGAAAAACAAGTGACCAATACTTTAACCAGAATTAACTTTCTAAATTTAGAAGGAATATCACTATTTCAAATTTGATGAGACTATAGCCTATCTCTAAGCAGACAGGGACTTTGCGTGAAGAAGAAAATCAGTCAAAAGCAATACAGTGTAGCAGAGCTGCATGGCTGCACAGTAATAGCATGCTCCCCCCTGAGCACACATTAGATCGCTCTCAGCAGCATTGTGATCTTAGAATATGTACCTATTTAATTTATTATGTTTCCTTTACAGCTGACTGTTAGGTGCCCCCTTTAAAATAATGTTGACTTTAACTTGACGTGCTCTAAGTGGCTCTAAAGCGGCGGCCTGGGGGACGTGCTGCTAAATATTTCAGGACAAACTCATTACTGTAAATGGGCCTGTGTGTTAGCCTAGCTGGGGTAGACAGGCAGCAGCAAGAGAGATAGGACAGTGATGTGTGTGTGTGTGTGTGTGTGTGTGTGTGTGTGTGTGTGTGTGGTTTTCTCCCCCCCTCTAATAGCTGTAGAGTCAATGTCTCAGGCAGGCAGCATCTCAGCGCCTGGCCCAGTTGTCCCTGTTGCAACACTCTGAAACACACAGGGGTTTCTCCAACATCTGCTTTGAAAAGAGCTAATGACAAGACAATGGAGACCGGATGATTTAAAGTATAGTACTAATGAGGCCCTGTGTGCTGACTGGAGGATCCTGACACACACACACACACACACATGTGTACACACACACACAAAAGAAAACAGACAACATGTAAGCAGGCCAGGAGGCAGACACCCAACAGACCTATGCACATACAGACTCTCTCTCCATCTGTCTGTCTGTCTCTCATACACATACACACATGCAAGCACACACACATATGTAGAGAGCAGTATGGAGTTGCAGACAGACATACTCAGACACACACACGCTACTCAAAGTCACATGCACGCACACTGTCTGTCTCGACCCATATAATTACAATGTCGAGTTTCTAATCCATGGATTGAAAATCTTCTTCGCTTTCAGCAATGGCTGCGTATAGACTCCTTCTCAGACAGTGGCGCAGAGGGAGTGCGATGATGATCGGAGGGGCGGGGGGGGGGGCACAGAGCGAGAAGAAGAGAGGGGGAAATAATAAAGAACAAGCTTAACTGCCGAGGCTGTCAGCGGAGGAAAATAATATTTGTCCAGCTGGACAGGCCTCCCTTTGTGCGGGCTAAATGAATGTTGAGCTTCCTGTCTGCCCTGTCAGGGAGAGTGGCGTAGGCTGTATGCAGCCGCGAAGAAGCGGAGCGGAGTGCGGGGAGCTGTTTGGAGTTTGACAGGGATTATTAAAATCAGAGCAGATGACGAGGAAAGGGGCGAGAGGAGGAGTGTGAGAAAGCCAAATTGACACAGACACTCTCCATTACCTTCCACTTGACTCACGTTGATGACAATGTTGATATGAGACCCGGCGACGCGGCACCGGCGTGGGATTGGCTGTTAGCATGAGCGTTAAGCACCACAGGGTTGGGGGGCGGCCCCCGGCTCTGGCAGAGACGTAAGGAGATGAGTTGTTTATTTAAAGCCTTGACTGAAGAGCACCGCACCTCATTGTTTATTTATTTGGTCTGTTTTTTTCCCCGAGTGTTAACTCACTGTAGTGTCAGAAGGTGGAAGTGGTTAGAGGCTGAGGCAATGCATTTTGATCAGGGGTCCTCCTACTGTAAATGATTTTCTGAGGAAAGGGGAGGGGAAGTGGAGGAGAGGCAGAAAACAGGTTTTGTTGATGATAAGCTTCCTTTTGTTTCAGCTGCAATTGATTTGTGCCTCCTAATAAGACTCTTGTTTGAGGAAAAATCAAATTATTACGGACCATATGACTCATATATGGTGGTGTGTGTGTGTGGTCGAGGTGGGGGTGTCTTGACAGACAACTGTGACAGATTTCTCAGTTGTATTTGGTATCAGTTCATAAGCATTTGTTGATTTAACCAAAACACCACTGTCTATCTTTTCCTTTATTAAGTTTTATGAACTGGCACATGCCATGTACAGTGCTTTTAATGCTATACAGTAAGGCTGTCTCTCTCCCTGACACACACTCTCTCTCTCTCTCTCTCTCTCTGTCTCTCTCTCTCTCTCTCTCTCTATCTCTCTCTCTCAGCAGAGCCGTATGGAGTGGCTGGGTGATTTTCCTCAAGACCATGCCTTTGTGGAGCTGCTGGTTCCTGGGATGTCCAGTGAGCTGGACTTCCAGCAGCTTCTCCAAGACACAGAGGAGAAGCTCAAACTCAATGCCAGCAGGTCAGTCAGAGTAGCTGTCTATCTAGTTTACATTTCCCACCATCACTTTGCAATATTCACTCACCGAGCACTTTATTAGGAACACCTGTACACCTGCTTATTCATGCAATTATCCATTCAGCCAATCATGTGGCAGCAGTGCAGTGCATAGGATCATGCAGATACAGGTCAGCAGCTTCAGTTCATGTTCACATAAAACATCAGAATGGGGAAAAAATGTGATTTCAGTGACTTTGACCGTGGCATGGTTGTTGGTGCCAGACGGGCTGGTTTGAGTATTGCTGAAACTGCTGATCTCCTGGGATTTTCACGCACAACAGTCTCTAGAGTTTACACAGAATGGTGCACAAAACAAAAAAACATCCAGTGAGCGGCAGTTCTGCGGACAGAAACGCCTAGTTGATGAAAGAGGTCAGAGGAGAATGGCCAGACTGGTTGGAGCTGACAGAAATGCTACAGTAACTCAGATAACCTCTCTACAACTGTGGAGAGTAGAAAAGCATCTCAGAATGCAACACATCCAACCTGGAGGCAGATGTCACTTTGGTAGCCGGTTGACATTGAGCTGAAAGCTGATACCTACCCAGTATTAGTAAGGTGTTCCTAATAAAGTGATCAGTGAGTGTATGCTGTAATTCTTTTTCTTTTTTCTTTTTTTTTTACATGTACTTGTTTTTCATTGTTTTTAAAATCCAAACTGTTCTTTCATAGGATTTCATTCCACATATCTTGTCACACTGGAAGCCTGACAATAGCCCTATGATACATCACGTTGGTGAAATTTACCATGTCCTGTAAATGCTCTTGAAAAATGCCCCTCTTAAATGATCAAAATGGACCAAAACCTACCACCAATGTGCCCCTACAATCTTTCCAAGCAAACCTACATACTTGTCAAACAGTATCAAACCCAGATTGAAATGTACTGCTGTCCCATCTGACAAAGAAGCCCCCAATAAGAAGAGATGGATGTGACAATAAAGTTTATAAGGCGACATGCTTTTGAGGGATTATTTCCTGGTGGAGACTTACATTTCTTCCTGTGGGTGTCAGGTGATCAACATTAAGCAGAGCGTATCGTAATGGCGCGCATTGATATGAAAACACTCAACTCAGGGACAATGAAATAACCATAAAACAGAAACTCTGACAAAGCCAAATTAAGGCTTCATGTTTACTGTGATGGATAATGTAGCTCGGGCAATATTCAAGTGTGTGGAAGTTGTTTTTCATACTGTACCAGAATGAATGGCAGCAAATGGCTCTTTCTGAGGGTAGGAAAACGAGCCGTGATATCTCCAACTATGCTGACTGTGTGCAGACACCAGCAGGAAGAATGTAAAGGAGAGGGGCAACCGTGACGATTGGCACAAATAAAAAATAAAAAAACACTGTTACTATCCTATCAGCAGCACCAGTAGTGTTCCAAAGGTATAAAAGCGAAACCATGATCGGAAACTGAGAGAATTTTCTGTCTCTGTCTGTCTGTCTGTCTGTCTGTCTGTCTGTCTGTCTGTCTCTCTCTCTCTCTTTCTCTCTCTCTCAATTCAATTCAATTCAATTCAATTCAATTCAATTCAATTCAATGTGCTTTATTGGCATGACAGTTCACAAACAAACAATATTGCCAAAGCATGTAACAAGAGATTAATCATCAATTAAATTATTAAATAACAAAAAAAAATTGAGTAACAGAAAAATAATTCTCTCTCTCTCTCTCTCTCTCTCTCTCTCTCTCTCTCTCTCTCTCTCTCTATCTCCCTTATACAGACACACACACGCACACACACACGAACACACACACACACTGTCACTGTCACCGTGACTGACACTGTCACTCAAAAGGCCCATAAAGTCATAAACCCATCACAAAGTTCAGTCAATTCAAACTCCTGAATGAAGACATCAAATTTAATAATCTGGGGCCGGATTCACGAAACCCTCTTAAGAAAAAAAAGTGCCATTTTTTCCTTAACTTTAGCCTTAAGAAAAAAAATAGGAAAAAATGCTGTTCTCAAAAACAGTTTGTATATATTTTCTTAACTTTCTTCTTATGTTTCTTCCTAAGAAAAAACTTATGAATAAATGGTATTCTTGAAATGAAAGTTCTCAAATTTGTCTTAAAATTCCTACAGTGAAAATGTAAGCCTCTAATATCATATAGCCTATTTAAACACATTTTAGACAAGTAGGTTATAGTTCAAAGTCTTCATAGGTTCCCCTACACCTAACATTAAGATTAATATTTATTGTAAAGCTTTATTTGGTGTAGGGCCAGGTAGGCCTCTGTCTCATGTTTATTGAAAATAAGCTAGCAAATTTTACAGTTACCAACAGCAACCAATGTTTAAATCTTTGCTCTAGTTGCCCTAAATAGGTTTTTCCCCAATTGTTTTGTAGATGGAAGCACTTTGGATTGCCTCCTAGCCTTGTGTGCTAGCCTCAATGGTAGTAAGCCTAAAGTTTATCAACCAGAATTAATTCAGGCTCTATTTTAAGAAGGTCTTAAGTAGGAAAATTAAAGAAATTCGTAAGAAATGAGACTGTTACTAAGAAATATTGAGGAATTGCACTCAGGAGCCTTCTTAAGAACTTCTTAAGAACACATTGGTGAATCCTTCATCAATGGCTACAGTTTATAAATTGCTGACTTTGGGACTGGAACCGCTTTGGTCTTTGTCTGTGGATGTGTTTGTGTGTGTGTGTGTGTGTGTGTGTGTTCACAGCACTAATGAGCCTCCCAGCCTTTGCCAAGAATCTGTCAGAGATGTCAAATGTTTTTTTCCCCAGATATTAAGGGCTCATTTGAACAGTGAATAGTAAATTTACACACACTTTGTTTATATGTGATCTATTGTGAGCTTAAACAAAACAATTACCTCTGAAAAGGCCTGTGGTTAGAAACGTCAGGGAGCCGAAACTGCATAAATATATGTTTTTCATTCACAATAAAGGGATTTACTCTCTGCTGAGAGAAATCATTGATTTCCACCATGTCTGTGTCTATTGGATTGCATCTATTTCCTTAGCGCATTGTTGAGGGCTTTCACAGAAATATAATCTTTCCACGGTTGATACTCTCTACTTCCCTACCTGTTCATGATTGAACTGATTGTAAAGATTCCCATAAAGAGGCCAAGATCAAGACATACAATTTTGGAGCCTGTCTTTAAAACGACACATAATCTCACATGTATCCTAAAACTGCAAACAGCATTGGTACAAATTCATTTGGTGTGAGTTAGTGGGAGTAAATGAGTTTGAATTTGTCCTCCAAGTTGCATCATCCAGTGGGCACCGTGGGCCACTGTGAGGGATGATATTGGGAAGGTGTAGTTGCCAAATTAGTGCATTGAATTTGGCCTTTTAGGAATTTAGATTAAAAAAAGAATTAAAACCAATAAGTTAATAACATGAAAACTGGAGGAAAAACCTCTGTTGGGGATTCAATTACACCAATGAAAGGAGCAAAATAGACTCGATGTATTATGGATGAAATGCCCTTTAACAACTTACACTTGCTTCCTGTGCACTGCCACTGAAGACTGAAATGTAGTCTGCCAGTGTTATGATGGTAGGCAGGGATAGTTGGGGACTAGAAATAGATTGATAAGGAGAGAGAGAGAGACAGCGAGAGAGAGAGAGAGAGAGAGAGAGAGAAAGAGAAAATAAGGAGAGAAATCTATATTTCAGGTCTTTTATCCTTTGTGGCGTTGTGAGGCCGAGGGCAGATGATGAGGGACAGGCTAAATGTGGCGAGTGAACAAAGCCTCACTCTGGCACCATTAGTGTCTGGGACCCATCCCTTCCTGCTTTTTTTTTTTTACCTCTCTCTCTATCTCTCCCTCTCTCTCTCTCTCTCTCTCTCTCTCTGCCCCTCTCTGTCTCTCCCCTTCTTTCTCTTTCTTTCCTCCTTCTAAATGGGAACATAATAATTGAAGATTCCACATCTTGAAACGAAAACCCTTGGGTAGGTAATTCAAGGCTTATTACCGAAGGCCGGGCCATTTTTCTGCTTTCTAAGCATTAAAGGGTTATTTTGTGTTCCTGCAGATGGGAGAGGGATAACCATTATGAGAACAAAGGGTCCAGATAATGGAGAATGGGGCTAAAAATAAGGCGATCCTCCTCTCGCCGTGGGGGACCACTGGTCAGTGTCTCTGTCAGTCTGTGCCTTACTTCTTCTCAGACCACTTCAGGACAGCCCTTATGCTGTAGGGACACACACAGGATCTGGCTAACAGTAGGTCTCTCTTTTGCCCCAACCAGGGTGGGCTGCAGACATACACACACACACAAACACACACACACACACACACACACACACACACACACACACACACTCACTCACCTGCTGCCTAATTGACTTATCGGTGTCTGGGACAAATTACGGAAGTGGATGAGAGGAAAGAGAAGAAGTAAGGGATGGAGTGATGGAGAGAGAAAGAGAAAGAGAGAGAGCGAGCTGCCCACTCCCGTGAAGGACTTTAACCTGTTTATGGGTCAAAGTGACTGGCCTGCTCCCAGTTCTCAGATGTCAGAGATTTGCCTAAGAGCTGCTCCCTAATTGAAGGAGATTAAGATAGGCTGACAACGGAGCCGGCTCCCCCAAATTGAAATGCTGTAATCCATTAGTTTTCATCAGATGGGACAGTGGCGCGGCACGGGGGCTGGGTGGGGGAGCGGGGCCCGGGGAGGGGTGGGGTGGGCCACCAGGAAAAGGCCTCTAATGAAGTGTCAGTGCGGGCCTGCGGACCGCAGACATGCCTCCAGTTTCACACTGCTAAGGCAAATGGCTCTCACGAGTCGCCTGCCAATCTTGATCAGGATACATCAGTACTTTTAAATTTGATTCTGTGTGTGCATGCGTGTGTGTGCGTCATTTCATTTTGTGTGTGTCTGCGTCTGCATGTGAGTAGGTGGATTTGAAAAAGTCTGCCACACTAAAATACATTGCCGGCTTCCATTTCTACTAAAAAAAAAAGAAAACACACAATTCTTTAATCCTCGCAGTATGTAGTTGATTTTGTGTGTAGCTGTGCGTGACACGTGTGTTCGGTTAGTATATCGGCTGTATCTGCTCTCCGGTGTCGTTGGCCGGGCCGGGCGGCTGGGGGCCGAGGGCCGGGGGCACTAAGTGGGCCACGGGCCGGGCCAGGACGGGATCTGTTTTCAGCCTGCTCACTCAAGCCCATTCACTCCTCTTCCCCTCGCAGAATGGGGCCCTTTGATGGAGCAGATATTCGGTTCTCAGGCGGCTGGTTTGGCACCGACTGGAGCTGGGGCTTATTTGAAAGGGATCTTCCTGCCCCCCCTCCCCCCCCCGTAGGCGAGCGGAGGGGAGCGGAGCGCGACAGACAGACAGCCCCGCAGCAGCCCACCCACACTAAATTAATTCTGACAAGGAACTTAAGATAACGTCAAAGCGCTGACTAATCGCGGGATTGGGTTTCTGTAAGTCAGGGAGCTGTGAAATGTGCCATCATATCTAATAAAAGACCTCCGGTTGCTCCCTTTCTCTCTCAGCGGTGGTGAAGGTGGGGGGGAGCGGGGTTGCGGTGTCGACTGTCTAGCTAGACCGCTCTGAAAAACAATTAGATTTCACTTCAGCGGTGTGTGTGTGTGTGTGCGTGTGTGTGTGTGTGTGTGTGTGTGTGTCAGTTAGGGCGAGATGATTGACATGTTTGTCAAGAGGCCTAAAGAAACCTTTCCTCCCGGTTTCCTCTGCTCTCTCCTCTCATTCTCTGAGTCTTTTGTCGAGTTCCACCTCGGTGTTTTTGCCATTACGGCTTTGTCCATTGTCGTCCTCGCTCCGAAAGTTGAATGGTTTTATTTTCCGCGACTCCTCTGTTTTCTAGCCACTTTTGCCTTCCTCTTCTCTCATTCTCTCATTCTCTTTCTGTCTCTATCTCTCCTTGGCGTCTGAGCCGTTGGCAGTGGAAGTCATCAGGTTCGGAGCTAATCCTGCCAAGTTGATTAGGCTGCAGGTAGCTCTCACACTGGCGGGCAAAAGGTCGGAACATTGTAGAGAGCTGGATGGACTTCTTGACACAGACCATCCACACTGACTTTATAACTTACAGCACAAGGCCCTAAGGAGGGGTAATTGAAAGGAGAGAGAAAAGAAAAGAGAATTAGGAAAGTAAGATAGTTTTCGAGGGGAGAGAGAAAGAAACGGAGGGGGGAAATGGAGAGAGAAGAAATGCGTAGGCAGTGCTTGAAAATGTATCTGAAGGTGGCAGCTGGGTGTTTGCTGTTGCTGTGGCCATTAGGGTACATTGTTTTGCTCAGTGAAGACAAGAGTGAGATGATGGGGTGTGGGGCTGGAGTGAGAGAATGAAAGAGCCATTTTGTTTCCTCTCATGGTCTATGGCTTTGTATGGGTTTGAACCCAAAACGATTTCAAGTCAACAATTTCCTTCTGTTGCGTCCACATATGGCGAACTTGAGTCCCAAGAGACTACTGTAACATATTTTATTTGAGTCTCAGGCTGAGAAAAAGTCATCTGGCCTCTAAAATAGAACAGAGAGGCTAGAAAGGTGTAGTTTAGCCTAACCGCTTGTGAAACTGAATAAGACAAAATTCATCCAATTCATATCCATAGTGTAGCCTACTTAAGTTTGCTGTTTTTAATGAACTTTAGAGAGTCGGTGTGAAGTGAGCTACAGATGGAAGCCCATTTAAAACCTGCTGTCTATGTGAAGTCCTGGGGTGGAGCCCAGAATGCACATCCACGTTTATGATGTACAATAAATGGACATACTCTCTGCTGCCATTCAATTCGACAGTGGGATTTCATGACAAGACATGGCGCGAGTCAGAAATCTATGCTGAGAATGCAATTTATTACATTTCTTTCTTCTACATTTCATATCTTCTCTTTTCGCGCTTTGCTTACACTGACCGATCCTGGATAGGGAACCGAAAACCGTTGTTATTTTAAGTATGTGTGGAACATTTTCTTAGAAAGGCATTGCTCTATTCTCCTTAGAGGAAAAAAAGAAAATCAGAGGTCACGCAAACAAACCAGCATTTG
Organism: Centroberyx affinis; assembly: GCF_046629955.1. Classification (NCBI taxonomy): domain Eukaryota; kingdom Metazoa; phylum Chordata; class Actinopteri; order Beryciformes; family Berycidae; genus Centroberyx; species Centroberyx affinis. The sequence goes on along the minus strand of NW_027279177.1, from coordinate 57,843 downwards.
AACAATCCTTTGTGTTGTTTCAAGTGGTGTCTATTAATTTTACACACAGTGCCTTCAGCGATTCTGAGCCATGCTGGTTATGCTTGGACCTTGGTAGAGCTGTGTTTTACAGCTAGTGAGCTCTGGGCAAGCATAGTTAAGAGTCTCTGCACTAACACAATCTGTCACAAGTTACAACGTTATCTTTGCTATACCCTGCACACATGCATGCATGAATGTAGGCACACACACACACCAACCCACCCACACCAATACAGAAACACACACACAGGATATGGTCAAAATAAAGCAAACACACCATAAAGGCCCACCATAATGAAGGGTTTTGGTGGTTCTGCACTGGTGTGACATGCATTTCCTGGCGTGGAACCAATCCAAACACACACATGCTCACGCACATATAAACACACACGCTATATAATCAGGGTTTCTGTCGGTCAGCAAGTTGGTGTCAAGAGAATAAAGTGAGAAGCTTCGTCTGGCCTACTAAAAAAGGAAGAGATAGCAAGAGAGGCAGAGAGAAAGAAAGAGAGAGAGGGAGATAGCATGAGGCAGTGTTCAATCTAGAGGATAGCGGTTTGTAACAGTCTATAACATTTTATCCCCTTGCGTTTTCCCCTCTGAAAGGAAAGTGTGTCAGATTGAACGGTTATTTAATGTGTTGCCATTGGAAGACATCTGGATGTGTTCATGGCCCGGGAGCAGGCAGGAGGCAGTTTATAGGCCTGCGGTAGGGGATGAGCTGTGTGATGGGGAAATGGCACTTTGGCTCTGTCTCATACACACACACACACACACACACACACACACACACACACACACACACTAAGACACACAAGATTGTGAGACAGACAACATTAATTACTTTGTGCACTACCGCATACACACATTTATTTAAGCAGGTGTGTGCACATGCACTCTCATGCAGACGCACATACACACACACAATATGCGAGTACACAGTACCACATAACGCATACACACTTATAATTATGCAGAAATGTACACATGCAGACAAACACACACACATACACACACTGTGTTACATAGGCAAGTGTATATGCATTGATTTGCATGGAAATGACTAAACATGACGGGCCCAAAGATGTCATTTCTAATCTGTCACATTAAAGGGGAAACAGAATAGCTGATGCAGTCTGTTAAAATCAAAAGGGCTGTGTGTGTGTGTGTGTGTGTATGTGTGTGTTTGTGACAAGGGCGGAGAGTAAGACGTGAGACGGCAAGAAGCGTGTGTCTCAGACGCTTGCCGACGCCTGTAACACCACTTCACACCAGGCGCTTAGTACACACTCACACACTGATATATCGATGTCTGTGTTCATTACTGTTGATGCTTCTGTATCTGTCTTCTCTCTTCTCACGGTAGAGAGAGAGAGAGAGACAGGGAAAGAGAGAGGGAGGGAGAGGGAGAGAAAAATGTAATGTGGTGTGTAGGTCAGTGCGTATCTTCAGTGTGTCTTTAATTTGGTTTGTGTGTGTGTGTGTCTGTGTGTGTGTGTGTGTGTGTGTGTGTGTGTGTGTGTGTGTGTGACAATGTGACTGGTTTTGTAAGTAGTTCCTGACATGTCATTGCGTGATGTGGATGTGGATGTGATGTATCAGTGTCTGCGTCTGTGTGTGTTGTAGTACCGTATACTGTATATAGTACCAAAGCTATCAGACTCATACGGTGTATCTCTCCCTTTGTACTCAGTATTGAACAGAACCTGAAGGAGCTCCAGGCCAAAATGGGAGACTCCTGGTCTGGCGAGCGTCGTCCCAGCCCCACAGAATGCCTGCAGTGGTTCAACTTAAGGGCTTCCAGCAGTTTCAGACCTGTTACCACTGGGCATCAAGACCTCATGGACTTCCTCAGAACTTTGGTAATGCATAAAGATGATGATGACAATACTGACCATGATGGTGTTCATAATAATAACAATGATAATAATGAGCACATTTTCCAAACAGAGTAGAGCTCGCTAAGATGAGCAATAAAACAGTCTGATGACTGATGAATGATCGATGATGATGACGATCATCGAGTTGATTATGATGATTTTATCAATATGCATTGATATTGCGCAGTAGCCTCAATTTCCTGCTTAATTGCACTGACATTCCATTATGGGCATTTAGCTATCTGTTGATCTGCAACTCCTCTCTGTTCATTTACAACACCTGTAGATATCCAGAGATAACCCACCAGCCAGCAAGTGTATTTGGCTGCAACAGTATTTTCATACCTTCTGTATAAACACCATTCATATTCTGGCTAATAAGGTCAATTTCGCACTGGCCTGATCTTAAAAAAAATACTTGCTATGAGCTATTGGGCTAGTGAAATCACCATCTGTACATTGCATTCTCTACACAGTCCATCTTCTTCCAGTGATATTAACATCTCTATTGATCTTCTCTTCTGTTCAGCAACAGTACCTGAGATCAGAAGAGGAGGGCACAGAGGAGGTGACACTCCAACTATTGCTCAATCTGTCCACCCAGTGTGGCGTCTCCTTTCCCTGCACCCCCTCCTCCTCTTCCTCTTCCGCCTCTCTTACTCCTCAACAGACTGCCTCCTCCATGCCATTCATCCATACTATCAGAGATGACTCTTCCCTAGAGGTAAATACACTAGGCTTGACTTGTTAAGTTGTATACCTGTGTAATCGCACTGTGCATGAGATTAAGTATTAACTATTCACACAGTCTGTATTCAATAGTTGCCTAGAGTTGTCTATAGTTGCACTTGCCTTCACTTTATTATTTTCTTAAGGTGCAGGAGATGTGGGACGACGTGCGTGTCCGGCTGCGCCGCCACCTGCTGGACCGGCTGTCTTGCTGCAGCCCGGAGCATCAGGGAGCCAGACGGGTTTACACTCTGTCCATCCCCGAACGGATCCACTGTCTGCAACAGCTGTGCTTCCTTTACCCTGAGTCTGAGGTGCTCACACATTACCAGGTGCAGTGCAACTGTGAAACATATTGTGAAACATTGAGAATTATTACATATTTTTTTACTGCAGCGAATATAATATTACATGTACATATGCTAGTCAGTGTGTTGTGGCATCTCTCCACCATAGCTCAGAGATTAACCATATTATTTTTTAGCCTGGAGATTTCCTTAAATCCCAGAATCAACAATATGGACTTTTTCATACCAATATCATGGTATAACAATGATATTACAACAGTATACCATCTGGATATCATTTGCCCAGGGCCTGAGAAGCCACTCTGTGCTGGCTCTCCTGCACTCTGCCCTGAGCTCCGGCCCAGGCGGCGAGACTGGCTTTGACCGGCTCGCTGTGGGCTTCTGCTCTGTGGCCCCGGCCCTGACCCAGGCCCTCAGAGAGGAGCTCCATGTCCTTTCGAGGCTAGCGGAGCCACACGCCATCCTGGGTTTCCTCAACGCAGCCTACCTCAGCACTGTGGCCCGGGAACTGGCCTCCATGATGGAGAGAGAGTGTGAGATGGCCCTGAAGGACAACACCTCGCTCAGCGGCAAAATCAGGAAATATTCAGCCAGGTCCAGGGCAACTGTAGGTCAGTGGCTGTTTTTGTTCTTTTCTTATGCACTTTGGTTTATTCATTTTCCTCTCTGCTTTCCTATAACATAGTCAATGGTTCTCAGTGTCATAGTTACATAATGTACCCTACTGCTCCTCTTTCATCTTTCCTTCTTCTTTCTACCTTCTTTTCATTCCTCTTCTATTCGTTATCCAATAAGGGCCAAGTATTTATCCTCTCTCCCTAACATACTCCTTTTCTCCTCCTAACCAATCCATACCATAGTGTGTGGTGTTCTGAGCCAGAGCCAAGGCCTCTGTAAGTCACAGTAACTGCTGTTCCCCTTGTAATTGCTTCCTTTCTACTTCCCTCTCTCCCTTCTGCAGCACTTTCCTCTTTACCAACACAAAGAGAAGAGCAGCCCATCCAGGGCCAAGGTCTCTGTTAAAAACTACTTTCAACCACTATTTACCACATACTTTATCTAACACTGTGATAAGTTGTGATCCCACAGAAAGTCCAAGCCATGTCCAAGGTTTGTGTTCAGTGTGTGTAGACCAGAGTCAATGTTACCCCTTCACTTATTATACTCCACTGTGCACCACAGGCAATATGTACCATCTAGGCCCAAGGTTTGTCTCGGTCGATAAACATAGTTCCTCTCTTTGCTGTCATTCCGTTTTCTATCGATGTAATGCTATGTTTGTTAAAACATAACAAGGGCAGCATGGCAGCAGAGCCTTCAGAAAGCCCCCTGAGCTTACAGTGGAGGTATTGTCAGAAGGGAGAATGATCAGTCTTAACCTTCCTCTTATTTCTGAGCAGAGATACAGAGGTGCAGGAAGAACAATGGGGGAGAGACAGAGTTGGTGCAGGAGTGAGAGCAAGGTTCAGCACTTTCTCGACCTTGTTACACAGTGGGATGGAATTGTGAGAGAAAAAAAATTGGGGTATGAAAAAGTACTTATAATATGTGCCACTTCCCCTGTGTAGGATGCTTCGCTGTGCGCAGGAACAGGCAGTGATGTTATGCATAGAGACTAGAGAAGAGCACAGAGCTACACACCCCATGTCACTTTTGATACTTAATTCACCCCATTCTCTCTTTGTTTGTTTCATATTGGCCTATTTACGGCTTGCTGAGGGTAAAGATTCACCATAAAAAAGTGTAAAGTGTGTGAGCCATTGTTTACTTTTTCAAAAATGGTGCATATGTCAGCTTCCCTGCGGGATGGAGAGAAGAGTGCTTTTACATCTGCCATTCTTCTATAAACACACCACCAGCCTTGCTTCTTTCTTTACCTCCCCCCCCCACTCCCTCCCGCCATCTCTCTCTTTCCATCTCCCTCTCTGGTTTTTACTTTCCCTCTCCTTAAACGTGAGATGAGAGGAGGCAGCCAGGATAATTGGCCATGCGTCAGTTGGGCTGTTTGATCACGTAACGCGGCGGAGGCTACACACCTACGTGCCGCTCAACAAACCGTCAAATGTAGCACCGGAGGCAGAACACGGCTCCAAAGGGAGCGGGGGACCCGTGCTGTGTAATGATGGTAAAATGGAGCAGTTTTGCCTGTGCTGGTGTGTGTGTGTGTGTGTGTGCGTGCGTGCATGTGTGTGTGTGTGTGTGTGTGTGTGTGACTACCAGCTGCAACACAGCTTTGAGGGCTACAACTGGGATTACATTTTTGTGTTGTTCATGTTTAAGTCCCCCCAAAAAGCTACGGAATCCACATATCCACCACCCAAAAGCCTCTGGCTCCTCAAGAGCCATAGCTTGAACGTTAATGTATAATCTTGTTTCACACTTACACTGTACACATCGCTTACTCCTTTTCCACTACCCTGGCGAGCCTATATGCTGCGCCCGTAATTGTCGAGACAATTATGACAGGGGAGAAAAAAAAAGAGATTCTATTTTCATAAGCTTCCGATGACTCCTTAGATCTCTCCCTCCCTCCCTGCTGTGTTATTGTTTATTTCTGCGGTAGAGGCAGGCGGTAGGTATATTTTGATAGGAGCCATGCCTGGGAGACTGCGCAGGCTCCCAGGGGAGCAGTGCTGTCTGTAGCATCAGCCACTGTCAAACCACTGAACCATTTAACAGCGTTCACGGCGAGATCTGCCTCCTCTTTTAACCCCACCGACTCAAAGGCAGACTCTGACATTGTTCCCAGACAGATGTGAGGGGTCTCAGCCCTTCTTTTTTTTCCTCTTCTGCTTTTTTCTTCCTCTTCCCTTATTCCGTCTCCCTCGTCTCCGTCTCTCCCTCCTCTTTCTTTTCCCTTTCTTGTTTTCTCCCATTTTCCAAGTGTAATGGGGTGAGCAGAGAGACTGGGGAGTGTGCTAGACAGGTTGGCTGGTCAGGAACAATACAAGCTTTAAACCTTACTAACATACCTCACTGAGTCTGCAGGGGAGTGGGTGGGCCAAGTCGGTGTGTGTATGTCAATGTGCCTGCGTGTGTGTGCGCATGCAGGGCCAAAGTAAAGCCAACACCAGAATATACAGTTCTTTCAGTGACCAAAGCTCTATAAAGTTAAATTAAGGTAAATTTTCTGACATGGTTGTGGTTGAGTCATCTCTTACAGGGCAAGGTCAGTGCCAATCACTACTATCCTAATAATTTTCTTCATCTTTATCACTGTCTCCCATAAATGCTGCATTTGATTACAGTTGTGCCTTGTGCACAGAGACAACATCACCCTGTTTCTATTGAAAATTTAGCTAGTTATTGTTATCTATTAGTAGAGATATTACTAGTGATTGGATTGATTCCATGTCAGGAAATGCACCCTTTACCAGTGCAGAAACACCAAAATTAGGCGTTTTCATTTTCACCATACTGTGTGTGTCTGCGTGCGTGCGTGTGTGCGTGTGTGTTTTCAATCACTTTTGAGCATGTGGCATGTGCACATGCCTTCCCATTTGTCTTTGTGTTTGTGTTAGTGTGTGCGCACGCTAATTGCAGGCTTACTTAGAAAATTGTGTGATCAAGAGTCATTTAATACCTCCTTTTTAAAAATGCATCATTAAATTTCCATATGGCATCAGTAATTTGCATACTTATGCATAGGCGATACATGTTTTTGTAGGACATCAAAAGCTTTCATTCCAACTTCTCTGCATACACACACACACACACACACAATTTATTCCCTAACAATCGACCACAGGGGTGAAGTCGAGGTTTTGAAATTCTGTTCAAACATTTTCGCATCCCCATTCTGATAGCACTGATTTGAATTCCACTTCCACTAATTTCCCCATATGAAGACTTCTGCAGCTCCCTATAGATAAAAAAAAGGATTGAGTCAGAACATGTATAGCAAGCACCCCCCACCCTCCTGCCACCCCCCCCACCCCCATCCCCTCGCCCTTTCTGGCTCTTTGAACTCTTTCTTAGAGAAAACGCAGCAGCCTATTCAGCAGGGAGAGAGTTTTCTGCAGTGACGCTAGATAGCTAGGCTGAGGCTCTGACTGGCATTGGAGGTGCTTGTGGGGATTGAGGCTACTTGGGAATGGTGTTTGTTAATATTTAATAAGAGCAGCTCCTCACTAGATCATATCTCTGCCTGGGTTTATACACACTGTCAGCCAGGGACGTGCACCCGCATGCTGCCATGTAATTATGGGATTGGGGGGGGGTTTGTGTGTGTGTGTGTGTGTGTGTGTGTGTGTGTGTGTGTGTGTGTGTGTGTGTATGCACATGTGTGTGTGATGCTTCCAGTTTACGGATGCTGCTTTTTTATGCTGCTCTGCTCCTGTCCTTGAAGGCCTTGTTTAAGAAAGGAAAGTTCCCACACAGGACAAATGGTTGTTTACAAATCTTAATGAGAAGAGTCCTTAGTCTGTGTGTGTGTGTGTGTGTGCGTGTCTGTGTGTGTATGCTCACGCTTGTGTGTGTGTGTGTCAGTGTTCATTTTCTCTGAATCATGGCTCCAATGAAATCGCAGAAAGAATATGTTTCACGGCCCTTGAGAATGTGTATTATGCGTGCCATTTATTTTTTCCCCCATTTCCTCCGAGTGGTCACAATGGCTTTTGTGCATCACTCTTGAAAAGCTCAAGGATATGAACAAATCTCTTCATTTTTCCGGCACCTTCTATTGAGGAAGTGCAGACAAAAATGGCTGGCTTATTGAGAGCAGCGAGCACTTCGCAATGAAGAGTCAGTGTGATTCGCAGAGGGCTTGAGAATAACAATGCGGACGAGAGCTCTAAACAAGTGGATTTTAATGAAATACCCCCATCAAGACAATGGATCCCTCTACCTTCTTCATCCAGGCTGCCTGGTTCAAGTATGAGGAGAAAGCCAGAGAAATCTTAACCC
>NW_027279177.1:0-47500 GCF_046629955.1 Centroberyx affinis | reverse complement strand
TATCATATGCTGTGAACATTTTCCTCCTGCTCACGGTTGTATGGAGATGAAATTAAATCACTAGATATTCAGGCAAAATGATGACTAAGTCCATTTCAGGGGAAGAAGCTGCCCTACTTTCAGCGCCAGCCTTTCCTTATTGATTCTCAGTACATTGACCTTTGGTTGAACCCTGCTGGCTGTTAGTGCCCTTCCTCATTCTGCTCTATGGGACATGCTATGCGCTATGCTATATGACACACCTGGGTGCTCTTAAGCACACCCTCTCCATCAACCGGCTATGAGAGCCTCCATTTGGCTTCACTGTTGTGACAAAGGTATAATGAGGTTTAGATGGCTGTGTACTAGACTGCTATGGCTATAGGGCTATTTGGCTGGGAAGAGGGCTATAAATACCTATATAGCCTGGGCTGCGGGGCTCGACGAGAGGCTGAGGCAGAGTATTGCCAAACATCAAGGTCATGTGCGACTACCCAGCGTGTGAGTTAGTGAGCAAGTGAAAACAGACATAGGGTCACGGGTTGAGGGAACGAGTGGAAGGAATGGCGAGAAAGAAGAGAAAGAGAAAGGATGCTTCAGAAAAGGTGGACAGATGAACAAGTGGTGCTTAATGGATGCTCTGCTCAGATGAATGCCCCAAAGAAAGAGGGGTAGGGGGTGCGGGGGTACAGTGATAGGTTTTTAGAGAATCCAGCAGCTCTCCCTCTAATGTGTCCCTGTCTCCTCTAGTTTAGATTGTTTACTCTTGAGTTGCTGACAGCTTTAGTTTGCCCCGGCGTCGAGGCACAGAAAGCTCTATGTTGATTTGCTGGTGACTTCAGAAATAGACATGATTGGTGGTGCGTGTGCGAATGTGCGAGCTGGAGGATGAGGCCGGCGCGCGTGTGTCAGCCAGGTCACGCATGTACACATGGAGTGCTAGGTATTCTCTCTGGCACGGGCTCCCACCGGACCCCATTACAGAGGAACTGCCGAGCTGTGGGTCCACACAACTTAATTACACACACACACATACACACACCAGACAGCTACACGACTGCTATCCACATGCAATCTCTAGCATACACGCGCACACACTTACACATAAATGCATACATGTATACACTTACACTTGCAAACACAAACAAACTTGAGGTCAGAACAGAATACATTCCAAGGTGACTGTATAGTCTGGGAAGCAGAGTGGCAATTATCCAGCAAGACTGACATGTGCACATGTATGTGAAAGAGCCTTCTACAAATAGAGTTATTTATAATGACCTGTATTACATGCAAATAAACACAAACATGTGCATGTGCACACACACAACTGAAACGCACACATGCACAAACACGCTCTCATAAACCCACAGTACATCCACACACACACACACACTCATATAAACACACACACGCACAGAGTCAAAGCTCATGCATGATTAAGCTAGGCATCCTTAGGGACTGTGTGTGTTGTCATATTGTCAGATTTTGTTTAACAATATGGCAAAATTACATTAGGATCCAGAGGCAATAATGTCACAATTATTGGAAGAGGGCCCCCTCTTCTTTCTTTCCCTCTCAACGCTCAATCATCTCCAGGCTTTCAGAGCCAAGGCTAATACTGAGCTCATCCATTCCCAAATGCCTTTGCAGTGGAGGAGCTCATTTAAGCGGACACACAAAAGTATTTGTGCATGTGTCTGGGAGTATGGCAACGCATCTCCCGGCCGCCCATTCTCCAGCTTAATGCGGAACATCCCCCGGGTGATGGCTTTGGCAGCCTCCAAAATGGGAAATCCATATTTGCCGAGGGGGTCATCGGCGGGTTAGGGGGAGAAAAGTTTTGTGCCGAGAGAGAAGGATGTGCATGTGTGACTTCTCGGGGAGCAAAGTTTTGCATATTTTTCCCCGTCTCTTTGTTTGTGCTGTGTATTGGGAAAACATGAATGGGTCGATATTTATAAGAGGTGTTGTGCTAGGCAAGAGTTGAGGAGGGGGAGCGGGGTGTTTTCTGATGAGTGCATGTAGGTTGGGAGGTTGAGTTGAAAATCTACTTTCATGAAATTGTTTATTGCCTGACTGAACTGTCGACTATAATGCAGCTCTCACTATCTCTCTCTCTCACTCACACATTCACAAGCATACACTGTGTTTCTTTAGTTTTCCTCTCCCCTCTTTGACTTTCTTTGTCTTCCCATGTCTTATTTATCTCTCCATGTATCTTTTTTTTCCTACCCCCCCCCACACACACACACACACACAGCACCGATGGAGCTTCCTACAAAAGGCAGAAGCTTCAGTTTGACCTCCCACCAATTGGGGGTGCTAACCCAGCTCGCCTGTACCCTGCTGGCGCTCGAGAGCAAGGTGGAGGAGCTGGCCACTAACATGGCCTTCATTAATTGTGCTGGAGAGACTCCCTGTGTCAAAGGTACCAACCCCTTCCTCCAACACACACAAACACAAACACACACATCAGACATATCCATGGAAGTCTCTCATCTAGGCATATACACTCAAGTACACACAAACACACACATTGGTATTCTTTCTAGCAGGCAGCTTTGCAGACTGCATAGATAAACTTCCCTAGACATAAGTTCGGAGTTATGTCTGAAGAAATGTGTTATTCTAGTAGGGAATTATCCTGGGTGTTATATAAGCCTTTAGTATCCCTTTAGTTTCCTCTCTCCCCTTTGAACTGCTGCTGCAGAGATGTTAAATGAAAGCTTTTGGTGCATAGAGCAATTTCCATAAAGGTTACATTTACAAAAACAAGACTTGCAGAAAGGCTCAATTTACAGAGAGGTAAACAGCCTTTAAAGGGCAGTTATCCAAATCATTAATTCCAGGCAATCAAACGGCTTAATTACCAGAAATTCATCAGATGGGCTTAAAGGTCAAAAAGTGACGCGCTCGCTGCTTCCTCCTTCTTCCGTTCCACGCGGTCTTGTTCGGCTAAATTGCCTCGCCTGGGGTCTCACTCCTCGCCTTCTGATTAGAGAACTGTGGCCTTGATGTTTGCGCCTTTTAATTCCAATCCCCCCAACACCACCACCACCACCACCATCCTGTACGCCCCTCTTTATATCCCCCACCCCCCCACCATACTCCCTCTGCCTGCCCACACATCCACACACGCTCAATGGATTACCCCATATATGGCTGACGCTATCTGGGTTCAAATCAAATCCAAGCCCTGAATTTAGACTCGTAAAACCGTCGCCGTTAGCGTTGACTGCCTGTTACTGCTCCCTCTGAGGCATGTACAGTTATTCTCTGGTCACTGTGTCTTATTTGGGCTAGTGGGGGTGGATGGGAGCGATATGACCCGTTTCTGGCTCTGGGTTATATACAGATGCTTTCATGTTACAGCACTTGGCGTTCGGCCAGGCTTTTAACATGTAATTCCATATATTATGAGTGATATGGAAATGTTCATGCTAAATAATGAATAGATTTGAAAGATGCTATAGGGGCTACCACACAGCTTTTCATATTTCTCTCATTCGGTTCCATGTGATGTCTCTTTCACGGTCTTGAGTTCACGAACCTTTACTAGTCTTCAGTGAAACTTCGCTGACATGATTTGAGCGCTTACCCAGGCATGCCTTCTGTTTAGTATCTTTCATGTATATTTTAAGGCATATCATATGACTTTAGCATTAACATGAACATTTTGTGGTCATTTAGGCATCTTGAAAAAGAGCAGAGAGGACTCGGACGTGCCAGCGGATGGCAACAAGGCCACAGCAGACACTCTCCTCCACACACCAGAGGTGAGACTCTTGTCTGTGTAACTCTGTATGTAGGAAGCTGATCACTAAAAATATAGGAAACATTAGGTAATACCCAATATCGCATAGCCACACCTCCGCCTTGAACTAATGGAGAAATTCAAACAGAACAGTTAGTTAGTTAGTTAGTTAGTTTATTGTCCCCGGGGGGAAATTCTTTTCCACAAAACTGTACATCACTAAAATCAAAGTTTTCCTCCATTTTTATTGTTAGCGTAGCTAAAATAAAAAAGGACAGAATAACAAACCAGAGGTGCCCTTGGTACTCATTTTCTGATGAGTTCTCCAGACTTCTGTTAGTTTTAGACAGAGGTGTGGCTGCACAAGATCTGGTGGCACCAAACAAACTAACTATGGTTTGTGTTATTTAAAAGTACAACTTTAAAAGTTTTTTAAAGTTTATATTCTTTTCTATTCTATTCTATTTCTGCAATGTATGCCGATATTTGGCTTTGGTGAAACAGTTCCATTGCACATTTTGACATGACTTTTAACATAAGTCAACCTCAGACATTTGCTGCCTCTAGAATGTGTCTTCATGCCTCCCATCACTTTTCATTATTACAAAGAGACAAGAAACCTGCTGACTTCATAGCCAAGTGAAATATCCACACTGATTGGCTGTTGGCTCATCTCCTGTTCTGCAGGCACTGACTCTGGAGTTTGATTGGAGGTCAGCGTTTAGGGGGCTGGTCCCTCAGATGGCGCACTGTGTTAAAGTGGTACTGGATGATGTCTGTGCCAAGAGTCTACAGCAAGAGGAGGTCCTACATTCCTCTGGACACGCCCCCATCGCCCTGAGCAGCACTACTGGACACGCCCCCATCACTGCCTGCAACACACTCCTCAGAGAAGACTCCTTCCACACCCACTCAGAGAGAGAGACTCCCAAAATGATCGCCAAGGTACTCCCAGATATAGAGATATGACATTTGATTTGTGTGTTTGCGTGTATGTTTGTGTGTCACAAGGGACAGTCCCTCGTTTATCACACTCAGTACTAGCAGCTGTTGAACGGAAGCACTTTCTCTCTCATCTTCTGTCCTTCTATCTCTCCCTCCATCCTGTTTCTTACATAAGGCAATGCTACTTCATTCTCTCTGCCCTTCATCTTAATTTCAAGTCGTTCCGCTGTTTCTATGTGTAAGACTCAGCTCACACACACACACACACATTGTGCACATACTTAAACTATAAGACCCCAATGTTTTCACCCGTCATCCCTGTTCATAAACATCCCTAGAAAGCTTCTTCCTGTTAATTACCTCCGCCAAGGAGGTTATGTTTTTGGTGCCATTTTTTTGTTTGTTTGTCTGTTTGTTTGTCTGTTAGCAGGATTACGGAAAAACTACTGGCCCGATTTTCATGAAACTTTGTGGAAGGTTGTAGCATGGGCCAAGGACGAACCCATTCAATTTTCGATTGGATCCGGATCGGACTCACGAACAAGCAATAATAGCACGAACCTTGGTGGTGGTCTGCGCTCTCCGAGTGCCCTTGTAGTTTTCAGTTTTGTTTTTGTGTGTGTGTCTGTGTGTGTGCGTGTGTGTGTGTATGCACAGTACATACAGTATAAACCTTCAATATATTCTTGTGCAAAGACTCTTTCATGCACATGGCATGTGGCTGTGCATGTACATACCTGTTCTCCTGTTGCCAAGGCAAGGCAAGTTTATTTATATAGCACATTTCAGCAACAAGGCAATTCAAAGTGGTTTACATAAAACATTAAAAGCATTGAGACAAAGTGAAAAAGATAAAATTCATATATTGCATTAAAAGAATCAAATCGAGTAAAACAGAAAGATAAAAGAACACAACAAACACAGCAAATTCTCCCATTTTTAGATGCACATTTTGAGTGAACCCATATGTTTTTCTTTAATTTACAGATCTCACTGCCCAAGGCAGACGAGAATCATAGATTCTTCTCTTGGTCAAAAACCTCACCATCCACAGATGGATGAGAATCATTCAGGGTAAAGCTCTGTCCCCCCCCATATATAGTGTTCACTCGTGCAAGTAAGCATTACCCGGACAAGACCAATGAAAATTCGTACTTGCCTGTGTCAGCTCTGTTGGGATCCTGAACAGAAACAGTTAAAATGAGAATAAGACGGGTATAAAATACAAGAATAGAAGTTACAGTGTAGTGTAAGAAATTCATAATTATTTGATTTAATAAAAGGCAGCGGCAAACAGAAAAGTCTTCAGCCTTGATTTAAAAGAACTGAGAGTTGCAGCAGACCTGCAGTTTTCTGGGAGTTTGTTCCAGATATGTGGTGCATAAAAACTGAACGCTGCTTCTCCATGTTTAGTTTTGACTCTGGGGACAGAAAGCAGACCTGTCCCAGATGACCTGAGAGGTCTGGATGGTTCATAACGTAGCAGAAAATCAGAAATGTATTTTGGCCCTAAACCATTCAGTGCTTTATAAACCAACAGTAGTATTTTGAAATAAATTCTTTGACAGACAGGAAGCCAGTGTAAAGACCTCAGAACTGGAGTGATGTGATCCATTTTCTTGGTCTTAGTTGAGGATTCGAGCAGCAGCGTTCTGAATCAGCTGTAGCTGTTTGATCGATTTTTTAGGGAGACCTGTAAAGACACCGTTACAGTAGTCGAGTCTACTGAAGATAAATGCATGGACAAGTTTTTCCAAATCCTGCTGAGACATAAGTCCTTTAATCCTTGATATATTCTTAAGTTGATAGTAGGCTGACTTAGTAATTGTCTTAATGTGGCTGCTGAAATTCAGGTCTGAGTCCATGACTACTCCAAGATTTCTGGCTTGGTTTGTCGTTTTTAACATTACTGATTGAAGCTGAGCACTGACTTTTAATCGTTCTTCCTTGGCTCCAAAAACAATTACTTCAGTTTTATCTTTGTTTAATTGAAGAAAATTCTGGCACATCCAATCATTGATTTGTTCAATGCACTTACTCAGCGCTTGTATGGGATTATAGTCCCCTGGTGATATGGTTATGTAAATTTGTGTGTCGTCTGCATAATTATGGTAACATATTTAGTTTTTTTTCCATAATCTGAGCCAGTGGAAGCATGTAGATGTTGAATAGAAGAGGCCCCAGATTGGAGCCTTGGGGAACTCTGCATGTCATTTTTGTCCGCTCAGATGTGTAATTACTTACAGACACAAAGTAGTCCCTGTCCTTTAAGTAGGATTCAAACCAATTTAGTACTGTGCCAGAAAGTCCCACCCAGTTTTCCAGTCGGTCTAGTAATCTGTTGTGGTCGACCGTGTCGAATACAGCACTGAGATCCAGTAATACTAAGACTGAAATTCTGCCACTGTCTGTGTTTAAGTGGATGTCATTGAAGAACTTAACAAGAGCAGTCTCAGTGCTGTGGTGTGGTCGAAATCCTGTGGTCGAAATCCTGACTGGAAGACATCAAAAACACACACCTTTTCCTCCCTTACTGCTACCTGGATAAACAATGTAGGGCTCCCCACATCTTCCAGACCCAGGGAGATTAATGGCTGTATATGCCCCAGCAGAGAGCACCTTCTACAGGGGAGAGTCCAAATGGTTTGGGCCTGACATGGTTGACACTCTGGATCAGACCGGGCCCTGGGAAGAGGCATCGGTATTTCTTGGAGGGATATAAAAGGGGAATACACTAGAGACACAAGAGAGACGAGAGGAAACCAAAAACCAGAGTGGAATGTGATGAGGGATAGAGAGTGTAGAGAAAGGTGTGGAATTGGGGGAAAGAATAGAGAGTATACAGAAGAGAGAGGGATGAGGCACAAAGACAAAGAGGCTAGGGTAGAGGGCAGGATAAAGGGAGGGATAGTGAGAGGGCCTGGGAAAAGGCAGGGAGAGGTGGAGTAGACACCAGAGATTGACTGCGGTTCCATTACCAGACTGTTCTCAGAGGAGAGAGACCGGTCTCTGATGTGAGACCGGGCTTAGAGTCTAACTCTACAAAGGCTCCTCAGTGTTTGGGGTTGGACTGCCACATCCTTGTTTTGCTTTAAAATGACACCATACTGTCTTTTTTCCCCCCACCTCTTCATTTTCTCTTCCAATTTACTTCGACTACATGCCCAACTTGTCTCCCTCAAACTCCCTCAAACTTCCTCGAACTCATCTTCCTCTGACTTCCTCGCTGCTGCCCGCTGCTCTCCTCTACCCTGCACACCGTACATATTCTTATCATTGCTGCTTTGCTTCCTCTTGTCTCTCTCCCTCCTCCTCCCCCTCTCCTCTAGCCCTTTTACACTGACAGTATTTGTGGCTCTCATTGCTAACGAGTGTCAGAATTTGTCTGCGCTCAGGACCTGTACAACGTATTTATGTGTAGGTCAACGCTTCAAAGATGAGAGCCTTTCAGCCCAAAGGTTATACATGCATGCATTTGCATTCAATAGCACCCAGCCAGACAGACATCCAAGACGAGGCCTGTTAGATATTATATATATATATCCCCACCCCCCGTCCGTTTTTTTTGACACATGCCCTAGTGTTTGAGCAGAGAGCAAATTACTATACAAGACCTGAGCATGAAATATGGCCAGTTCAAAGGCATTATGATGGATCAATATTTCACTCATTTATATTCATACGTTCATACCTCAATCCCCACTTTTTTTCTGTGCAAACCCACTCCGCTGTCTGCATTACCATACATATGCAGGCTGTGGTACTGTATGTCCATCAGAGGGCATACACAGTTTAGGGCGTGCACAGTTTTTTATTGGCAGTAAGGTGCACATTGAATGACAGGTGATTCTGCATTCATACTGATCATTCTGTGGGTCATTCTTTGTGACCTGTTCCCCTGACAATTACCATACTGTACATAGGTATTGCACTGTAAGACCATCAGTTTAGATGTTGCTTACACTGGAGCTACGCTTTACTGGTCTAATATAACAGAAAGCAGTTTTATTAGCTGTGCTACATGCAGTAATTGGAATTTTAGTTTTTGAAATGTGCAGTAATTTGGTTTTGTGTTGCTATACACCGATGCGGAGCCAGCCACAAAGCAGCACCTCCAGAGGAACTAGGGCTTCAGTGCCCTGCTTGTGGGCACTACAGCAGTTTAGTGGACATAGATGCAATACCAGATTCCCCTGTAGTCACCAGCTGGAATTCACCCTCCTGTCAGTACCTGGGATTGAGCTTTCTTTGTTCTGCTGGGCCCTTCTGACCTCTATGTCGGCTGCCTATTATAGCAACAGAAATGCCTTTTCTGTATTCAGACTTCATTGAAGCCCCCACCTGCTTGTTCAGTTCTAGTCTAGCTCGTCTATTCTAGACATTCCAAATTCTGCACACAAACAGGCCTCCCTAGCACTTAAAAACTTTATATCATCTCTTTCACCTTGCTGCAATAGTCCTGGTGGGATTCCGGGCTTTGATCTTAGCTAGTTAAGGTTTCAGTCTGACTTCGACGTGGACGCACGCGCGCGTGTGGTTGTTTTTGTGTGAATGAATGTCTGCTAGTGAGTGCACGTACGTGTGTGTGTGTGTGTGTGTATGTGTGTGTGCCAATACTGTATGCGTGTGAGATGCTTCTCCAGGGCCTCCCCATCACCTTGGTGATACAGTGTTGTGTCTGTCTGTATCTGCGCAGACAGCCCGCGGCTCGCTCTCCCTCTCTCACAGCTAAGCTCCTAATGACTACATGTAGTCAGATATTGACTTAATTGTCCAAACGGCCATTGTTTCCAGGCCTTTTAGCCTCACTGGAGGCTTTTATGGAGAAAATGCTGTGAAGAGATGGTGAGATTGTCAATTGTGTACACACATTGGACCCCTGATCTGACAGAATGTCGAACTTCCCAGCCAGCCTCTACAGTAAGTCAAGTAATGGAGTGTGTGAATCTAGAATTACTCTGAGGTGAGTAATACATGATGTGAATGATCGATTGATTAGATGATTGAGTATTGCGTTTTCTGTGTTATGATGAAAAAATGAAAAAAACAAATCTGATCTTTTCCTCCCTGTGACCCGGCTTGGTAGCTCCTGCAGGAGTTTGGGAAATATCCTTTGTTTTATGGCTTTTGAATCAGCCTGGCTCGTAACTCACTTGTATAGGTGTATAAATTTGGAGGTGAACTCACACACATATGTGACTCTTTGGCACTCGCCTGATCCTCTGTCATTATTCTCAGTGTGCTGTCAATAGGAAGCACATGAGGCAGTTTGTGTCAAGGTGTGGGTGTGTGTGTGCAGTTACAGATTGCAGGCTTTTCAAAAACTGGCTTAGTATCTTGTTCTCTGCAGTGATAGGTAAAAGATGCATTTTGTATTTTTAAACGTCCCACAGTCGCGCTGAACCTCTGTGATATCATTCAATCATGTGTAAATGATATATTAATGTTGTGGATTCAATATTTCACATGCATATTGAACTATTAATGTACAGCATATGCACTCTATGCAACCCCCACAAACACACACACGCCGCACACACCTTTAGCAAACACTAACAAACACCCAGACCGCGTATCTGTGTCCCAGCAAGCACACACACTCAACACTTTTAAAGCGGCCTCATCAGCCAGTCTCCCAGCCCCTGGAGACAGGAAGGTGTAGGCAGCCCCGTCCCTATGGGCCTTTCTCCAGGACAAATGTGGAAAAATGAGATAAGTGTTGCTTGTTGCTCTCCAAGCCCTGCAGTGTAAGGGAAGTTAAAGGACTTCTATATTGCTGAAGCTGCCATCTCTCTCTCTCTCTCTCTCTCTCTCTCTCTATCTCTCTATCTCTCTCTCTCTCTCTCTCTCTCTCTCTTTCTCTCTCTCTCTCTCTCTCACCCTTCTTTGACCCTTTCCTTCTTCCCTCTTGGCACCTGTCTGTCTCCCCCATCTCTCCTCCTATATACCTTTTTTTTCTCTGAATGTGACTAACATGATGCATGCTGTTATAAAACTAGACAAGCACTGATGTATCCTCAGAAGTGCAGGTTTTATTTGACCTGATACCAATTATGTGTGTGCAGCAGCAAAGTTTACGCGGAGGACATGTCCTGAGTGTTTCTACATCTGTACTCTACATCTGCATTGATCTTTGGTTTTTCTGCTGGGATGGCTTGAACGGCATTAGGGGGGGAAATGCATGTATAATTTTCTCCGCTCAATCCCAAATCCTTGTCATTCTGATGACTCCTCACCAATTTTCCACTATTTACATCTAATTAGCTCTCTTTTTTTGATGTTTTTCTACGGCTCTCCTCCTGAATAGTTATCCTTCTGTTAACGTTATCACCTCGTCTTCTCCTCACCTCCTCTTTCTCCCGTCAGTTCTGCGGTGCCGTCGTGGCCGAGCTGGACGCTCTGCTGCCCTTGGCGGTAGCCTGCAGGGACAGCTCTCTCCTGGAGGTGCGATCCAGCTTTGTGGAGGCGTGTGGCAGGGCAACATCTGCCGTCCTGGGCCGTCTGGAGGAGCGGGCCCTGGAGGTACCGTCCTCCGCCCCCCTGAAGAACCTGCCTGCTCTGCTGGCCACTTGCATTTATGTGTACCAGCGACTGGGGCACTACCATGGCAGGCTGAGGGATTCAGCTGCTACCACAGCTAGAGTGTAAGTTGAGGGTGTGTGTGTCGGTGGGATTGTGTCTGCTTGTGTTTGAGTTTTGGCAGAAGAGTCAGAGGGTATTGGCTGCAAGTTTATGTATGTTTCTTAGTGTGTGTATATGCATGCACACATGACTTTGAATATTAAATATTGAATCCATTCCCACACTCACATAATTCCTCTGACAGGGCATCAGTGACATAAAATATCGCAGTCTCAATGAACGCAAAGATTTACACATTTAAGTAACACAAAAGGAACAATGGAAACACCTGAGTTTTTACTCTCCAATGATTTTGTTGGATTTATAGTTGCCCTGTGTCAATTTTGAATCCAACGAGGCTATGTCTGTCTTGCCAGAGGTACTAAAACACCATAATTGAGCAGTAAAGAACATGGATGTCTATGTGAGTGATGCCGACTGACTGACCTATTCAGCAGAAACACAGAAATGGGTTTGTTGAGAAGCAGCTGGTTCCTCCCCAGCAAAGAACCAAAGGTTGCATTTACAATTACACAGAATTTGATGTTACAATCCATTGTGCCATCATCCAGGGTGAGCGTTCATACAGATGTCAAAGAGAATGATGTACTAACCCTCAAACTGTGACTACAGAGGACATTTAGGCTACGCCGTCGTAAATCTACAGGACCATCAGACAGGCAGCGCCATTCACTGGCCACCTAATCTAAATGTTACGTGTGAGAGTGGGTATGTCACTGGGGTTATCAAATGGGCACCTCCCATCACAGATGTTTTGTTGAATCAGGCCCACAACACCTCCAGAAAGCTCAACAGGGATTTCTGGCGTCCCAGAACTAACCCCGTCAACACCAAACACAGACAAAGCCACCTACACAACCCTGTACCTATGCCTAGGCTTACCCCTAATTCCCAACATTATTTTACAACAATTAGCTAACTGGACAGCTGACACTGCTGGCTTGGAACGGCCCGCTCAGCAGTTCAGAAACTAAATTGTATTAACAATTATAGGCTAAGGGACAGCTGATTCTGCTGGCTTGAGACGGCCAACTCAGCACTTCAAATTGTTTGAGTAAACAATTAAACTGAGAACTGAGAACAGTGTATCATTCTGGCTACCATGTCTATACTGTCATATGATATGTAACTCTGGTCATAAAATAGATATTCATTAAACAAAGACAGAGAGAGAGGGAGTGGGTCTGCTTTGGAGATTACAGCTTCCAAAATTTGTGCCTTTGACTCAGGCCGAAAGCAGAAGGAACAAAATTTGAAATTTCAAGGGAAATGTAGTTTTGAAATAGGAGGAGGGGCCCCGAATGAGAGAGAGAGAGAGAGAGAGAAAGTAGAAATGATTGACAGGTGGTAATGACACCCATATTATATCTACATCTGCTGAGTTTTTCTGCCCCATAATACCCCTTTAACCTCTGCTCTCCACAGATCCCCTCTAAAGGCGTCCCTGGTGCCCCTAGTGCCCTCGCCGCTCCTGTTGCCCCACCTCTGGCCCCATGCACCCCTCCACCTGCACTTGCACTGTGCCCCCTCCGGTCATAAACCACCTTCCTCTCTCTACACCATCCATTCCCCCTGGTCTTAAACCTCCTCCACCCCTGTTAAACTCTCGCCTCTCTCTGGAAAGTATCAACATGAAGGCAGATTAAAAGGATACGAAATGTCACACTGAACTTTTAGAATAAATCACCCATTCTTTCATCTAATCATTTCACCTCATCTTTGTTGGATAGCTCCCTGAATATACAGTAGTCAATTATGCATCCTGGATTATAGCATTGTGCCCTATTGGACTCATGACCTCAGTGTTCCCTTTCTTCACTCTAAATATATCATGTGTATCATAGGTTATATATTGCCATTCAGTAATCCCACGGTTTGTTTTCTGTCCCTGCGCCCAGACCCCTGACCCTGCTGCCGATCCAGAAGTACCATGATACAGCGGAGGCCTTGAGAGAGCAGCTGACCAGCTACTGTGTCCAGGTGTGTTCTGCCAGCATCCTCCACGACGCAGAGAGCCACCACTGGACCGACCCCAAACCCTTCTACGAGGTAAAGTGTCCACATGTTAACCCTAAAATCTATGAGGTAAAATTCCATTTTAACCAAAACACTAAAATATGTCACATCATCCTAAACACTTCTCCATACTGTACTGTAACCCTCAAAGCTAATTACATATTGTGTCCACAAAGTGTAGATACCAGGTATTTTGTACAAGCCCATTCAATGAGGTTGAATACGTATTATTTACAATACAACACCCCCCCCCCCCCCACACACACACACACACACACACACACACACAAGGTACAGCCTCATATAGTCTCAAACCCACCTATGGGGTAAAATGTCCCATATTATCCCTAATGTGGCAAAAAAAAAAAAAAAATCCTATATTACCCCAAACATTTTCATACAGATAGGTACTGTAAGGTTACTATTACTTAAATCTGAAGTACCACTAATTTAAGCCCAAAACCTGAAATAAACTAGCATTTATTATATACCACCAAACCTTATATATCTGTATATCTTTATTTATCCCAAATTCTTCCAAAAGGAACAGTAACACATAAAACAACGTCAGGATTGTCTGTTGTTGATTCCCCTCCTTTCATTGTAAAAGCTAGAATTTCTAATGCCACGTGTCTTTGCTGACTTGTTCTGTAGATTTTGAGGAACTCTAGGAATTATACTCTGGAGCTTTCCTTCGCTTCTTCTTTTCATTCCCACAATACACCTTTACCTCCCACTCTCCCTCTTCTAACCCAGCCTTCTACTCTGAGCTCCCTGAGAACATCTGTGGCTTCCGTGCTGCCCCGGGGGCTCCAGGGATTCAGCTGTCTGAAGTCTGCAGTCTACACTGGGACTGTCTGGAAACAGCATAGGGCCCCTGGAACTCCCCTACCTTTATGCCCTTAAACCAACCTAAACCTCCCCTCTCTCTCTTACTTTGCCCCGCTTTTGCCTTTTTTTCTTTGTTCCTCCCTCCTTCCTTGGGTCAATCGGGTCAGACAGACCTGCTGTGCGCAGGTGTGTGCTTGTGCTCGAGTGTGCCTGTGCGAATGTGTGTGTGCGCACATTAATGCATATGTGCGAGTGTGCATGAGTGTGTATGAATGCGCGTTTCCGTGTATATGTGTGTGTATGTATCTGTATCTTTGGTCTCTGTTATATATGGTGTTTAGTTGTATGCATCAGGTTTTAGTGCAGTCCTGGATCCCCAGCTCTGTATCTTGGCTCTCACACAGCTCAGAGCAGCTCCAGACAGACCCAACTCCAGCCCCTATTTTTTCTTTCTTTTTTTGAATTCCCATTGATATTGACATATGAATAGCTGTTGGCACAGTATAGATGAAATACTTAACATGGTATAATAACAGCAAATTAAGTCAGTTGACGCGATCAAAGGAAGTTTAGAATGTGACCTTGGCAACCATTCCTGTCAATCATGGATTTTGCCTTTTTTCGTCTTCAGAGCCAACATGTTAATTTTCAGCTGGAAGGGAAAAAAAGCCATCATGGGTTTCCAAGTTTATTCCAGCCTCAGTTCCCTGTCCCAGACTCAGTCCTCCTGCGAGGTTATCATTGTTGCCAGGCCATCATCGCTAATAGGAATTTGTTCGTAGTTGACCTGCCTTGTTAAATAAAGTTTGAATTGAATGGAAGAATGAAACAGTGCAACCACCACACACATGCCGTCGTGGCTCCTTTTGATTGGGATCCAAGGTCTGTGTCTGGGTTCGCTCTGCTGAGTCCACAGGCAGAGGATGGAGGCCTAATCCCGGACGTAGAGCTCGGTCACGCTCTCCATCCACCACCGATCCCTAAATGACTGGCTCCAGGGAGGAGAGGGAGGGAGAGGAAGGAGAGAACTAAACGACGGGATAGATGAGGTGAAGTGGGAAGAAAATGAGATGGGACTTGAGGAGCATGATGAGTTGAAGATGGGGGGAAGTTGAGGAGTTTTGGCTGCGTCAGTATGTCCATCACACACACACACGCACACACACACACACACACACACACTGTCTGTCGGTGGAGTTCATTGTTGGAGGTTAAACATGAGGAGTTGGGGTGCAGGGGTTTAATGAGCGACATTCTCTTGTGTCTGAAAACAATTAAAACTGCAGGGTGCCAGGGTAATAATCTTTTCTCCCTCTCTCTCTCTCTCTCTCTCTCTCTCTCTCTCTCTCTCTTTCTCTTTGTCTCTCTATTTCACTTTATTCAGAAAACTTCTGGACTCTTCCCCTTGTCTTTGTGTGTATGTGCATGTACTGTATGCGTGTGTGAGTGTGTGTGCACATGCATGTGTATGGGTGTCGGTGTGTGTGTGCGTGCGTCTGGTGTGATGTGTTCTCCAGTTCAGGACTTTAAAGCAGTCTAAAATCCCAGCGGGGCAAGGAGCCCAGGTGCAGAGTGCAGGTGGCGTGACCACCGAGACATCCTGGCGTTGACAGACCTGTCTCTGTCTCTCTCTTCCTCTCCTTCATGTTTTTTCTCTCTCCCCCTCTCTCTCTCTCTCTCTCTCTCTCTCTATTTTTATCTCCTCCTTCTCCTCTGTGTTCTCTCTGTGTTTTTGCTTCGCTCTCAATGTCCATATTATAATATATCTTCATCATCTGTAACCCCCCCTCTCCCTCCCCAACCTCCCCCTTTTTTTTTTGTTTCTCCACAGGGTGAGCGCTGTTCCTTCTCGGTGCAGATGTGGTTCTACTTCCTGTGTGGCTTGCGTAGCGACCTGTGGGCGGTCCTTCCAGCAGAGTTGGCCCGGGAGGTGCTGGGCCAGGTGCTGTCTGAGACCCTACAGCTGCTGGTGCGAAGATATGCCCGGGCCCGGCCCTCGTACAAGAGACACCTGCAAATCAGGTACTTCTTTGTCATATAGCAGGTTGTCCTATACTAAATTTCCTCTCTCTCTGTAATACAAGTATCCCGACCTGTAGTTTGATAAAGTGTCACATTTAGTTTTGGTGTTACATGATGTTCAGTAGATAAGTGTGCCAATCAACAAATATGTGAACAATCAACTAATGAAGTATCCTGCAGAGCTGACATATAAAAGGATGATAACGGTTTCCTTTGAAAATGGATAATTCGTTTCATCAATAATTTGTCTGTGGATTACTGGCAATTGTTGATGACTTGTTAGGCCTTATGTGCACACATCTCAGAGTGTTTTTCATGTTTTGATTTGCATAAATCACTCCTCCCCTTCCATAGAAAAATGACTTCAGGGTTCATTCCTCACACAGATCTGTGCATGGCCTACATGAGTATAGACGTTGGTGTACATAATAAAGACCTCATCCTAAGTGACGGTGACTTCAGGTATTGCATCACAACTCCTTGACAAAGCCCTGCGTGCTCCGCTCCCCTTCCCTCACTGCTGGCCCAGCTCCACTCAGCTCCTACGGGCCTGATGGTGGAGGTCTGAACATAGTGTTAGCACATCATAAACACGCTCTCAGTCCAGGCTCGGGACTCTCCTGTCCTCCTCTCCATCCTCCTCCTTCTTCCTTCTCCTCCGCTGATTTTCCGTTTCATCACTGGCTGATGACGAGGAGCAGGTCAAACTGTGGCATACAGTGAGAGGAGGAGGGAGTGAAACTGATAAGGTGCAGTGTACATGTACTGCACCGCATGATGTCAACACAAAGCCTGGTTTATGTTGCTCAGAGAGTGTGTGTGTGTGTTTCTGGAAGGACAATTGTACAAAGTGTAAGGCTACGCTAAGCAGATAGAGTTTCAAAGCCCCTCCAAGCTTCCTAGGTATATAACCCTCACATGGGTACTCTTAGGCTACCTCAGATCTCCTGTATCTGTCTAACCCTGTGTGTGTCTAACGACCGTTTTGGATCTAGAGGGAGAAGCGCGGGGATGAGGAGATGAGAGATGATAAGCAGCTCTCCCCAACCAATTGAGGAAACAGATTTATAGGCATTTAAACGTGAAAGCGATGACTTTTATAGTGAAATCCAAAGCCAGCAGTATACTCAACTTTCTAACTGTAAACTCACCAGTCGGCCGGCCAATGAGGTTGTTACGTCACAATGTGATGGAGGATGTCGGCCATTGAAAACAGGGATGTTATCTTTCAGTGCTTCAATCTGTCTGCCTGCCTATCTCTCTCTCTCTCTCTCTCTCTCTCTCTCTCTCTCTCTCTCTCTCTCTCTCTCTCTCTCTCTCTTACCTTCTCCTGTCCCTCACGTCTCCACTTTTCTGTTTTCTTCCATATCCTTGCCCTTTCTGTTCCCTTATTGTGTGTTCAAGGTGTGACATTACAGCAGTGTTGCTGTATGTGGAGCAGCTAATGTGGAGTGTGTGTGACTGTCCCGAGGCCTTGGTGCGGCCCGACCCTTCCTCAGCAATTGCCATAGTAGCGGGCGGATCCAACTGGCCATACCAAATCCACAGCCTTTGTGACCAGCTCCTGACAGTCATGGTCATTGTCACAGCACCCCTATCGTTTCTGTATGGGTTGGTATTTATATAGATTTTTTTGTTATTTTACCTTTATTTTAACAAATTCTGACTTACAATAACACAAGCAAAAGGTACGGATTAGTCGAATGCCTCTGGAGTCACATATATGCCCCAAATGACCTGGGATCTAGTCCTGCCATAGACTTGACAGAGCATAAGAATGATCAAAGTGGGCTGTCCACTTTCATGTAAAAAACTCTGTATGACACTAATGCACATAGCATATATTTGGTTTTAGGATATTTTAGGATATCATGGCTTTAAGTAGACAACAGTAGAAATAGATCATGAGTTTTCAGTACATTGAAGATGTATAGTGTAAAATTGCCATGTTTGATCTCTATTAATCTTCAGGACATTTATGAACAATGCTGCGAAAGAGTCGACGCTACAGCAGCCTGGCAGCACTGGAGTACACTGGCTTAACGCTATCGACCCAGACCTGTTTACAGAGCAGTCCATACGGTAGGTAAATCACACACACAACATAGGCACACACATGCATGTGCACACGCACATACACACACACACACAAACACACACATACACGTTGGTATGCTTAACCGTCACACGCACCTCCACCCACTGTATAGAGAACCATATGCGTGTGTGGAGTTAGAGCCACATACCTGTAGATATATAGCCATTCTAGCCCATTGCTGAGGGCTTCAATCTAGAGTGGCTGTGGTAATATAAGACAGATGCAAGCTGAGGAAGAAAAAAAGAAAGGAAAAAAAAACTACCAGTGCCACTCTGTTGATTTTGTTTATGTTGATGGTTGCTGGGGGCTTTACACATAAGGTGTCAACAGAGAACACTGAGGTGTGTGTGTGTGTGTGTGTGTGTGTGTGTGTGTGTGTGTGTGTATGTGTTTGTGTATGTGTGTATGCATGACTGTGTACATGCATGCATGCATGTGTGTGTCCAGTTACTGTTGTGACCTCCACGGTGCAGTCAATCACTCTTCACCCTCACCCCCGACTCCACCCTCCTCCCCTCTCATCTCCCTCACAGCCAGAGGTGATGTCATTGCGTGCTGACAGAGCACAAATCAAACTAACCCCTTTCCCCCCGCTCTCTCCTGCTCCCAAGTCTTGGAGACCTGAAATTAGTTTATTTTTATGACCTCTTTATTTCTGTGCCCCCACCTCCTCTCTGCATTCAAGGGCGCCAAGGGGCCTACCAGTGGCCCCTGGCCAGATCCACAGGTCCTCATCCAGGACTCGGCCCCTGTAGCCAAATCTCTCCCCAGCCCATTAAAATAAAACCCATTGTTATGGTTATTAAATAAAACAATAATAAAATCACAAAGCACATAAATAAATCAACTAGCATTACAGGCTATAAAGAAAGCATCTGAAGTTGTTTTCTGTGTGTGTGTATGTGTGTGTGTGTGTGTGTGTGTTTGCATGCGTCCATGCTGCGTGTTTCCCCTTTTTGTCTTTGTGCATGTGCGTGTGTATGTGTGTGTGTGTGTCATAGTTCTGTAAGCTGACCCTGCGCCGTAGCGGGCTAGATTTATCAGAGCAGTTAAAAGAGGATTTCTTCTGGATTTGCGGTCCCAGTGACATCATAAATTGCGCTGTCAGGTCGAGGCATAGTATTCCTCAGTCAAGCAGCAGGGTGCACCATGCTCTAGCTTTCTGGCTCAAATGGAATGGCTAATACCCGGGCAGCCGCCCCCTGTACAGCCTCCCTCCTCTCCCCTCCTCTCCCCTCCTCTTCCCTCCTCTCCTCTCCTCTCCTCTCCTTTCCTTAGACATACTCTGTCCATTCCTTCCATTAGATTTTATTGAGATGTATAAAGTAACATGCAAACACACACATGTCGGCACGCTCACACACATGCACATAATACGTAGGCACACGCATAGGCACTGAAGTGTATGCACACACACACACACACACACACACACACTCTCTCACACACACACACACCAAGGATACGGCTCATTACCCACAGCTGGCTGCAGCCTCTTGGTTATACAAAAGATGTAGGAGGGGGGTACTGCTGTATATTCATGTATTTGGCTCCCTCCCAAATGTTAATTTGCTTTTAGCTAGCCAAGATTAGAGCTAATTCCTTCCCGGTGCACACTATAAGTAAGCAAGCATGAAGGCATTTGCAAACTAAGCTGGTATCAGGAGTGAGTGACATTGAAGGAAGTTACCGTTGTAACATAAACACTATTTCCTCCCAGATTGTCAGCAAAGACAACTGTGATTTCTGTCTTTGTCTTTCAGTTGTGCTGCTTTTTCCCTCCTCGGTTGTCTCTTGCTAAATGGACTGCTATCTGTACACTCACCTGACACTGCAGAACTGTCAACTTTGTTTTCCTTCTCTGCACTCACAGAGACGGCCTGACGGGCCAGGCAGCCTCTGGGTGTCAGCTGAGGCTGCTGACCTCTGACCCGGGAAGCAGTCCCAGGTTGCTGTTGGTGACGCTGCTGCACAGAGACTGTCACCTGCCCAGAATACTCCTGGAAAACTCGCGTAAGTCTGCTCTTTCTTGGAATAGATGGATGGGTATGTGTTGAGGGATGAGTGGCATAGATGTGTGTGTGTGTGTGTGTGTGTTTGTGCGCATGCCTAGCTGTGCATCTTTTAGGCTGTCCTTAATGTATGCCTGCCTCTCCACAAAATATCTGTGATATTTCCTCTTCTTCAAAGTGGAGCCAGAGTCATTCCCAGAGGGTCATGGGTAGGAAACTGTTTACCAATGCCTTAATTACTGTGCTCTAAGATCCTAATCGAGTCATACAGACTCGGGATGAGCTCTATCCATTTTATGAAGTTATCATCAGCATCTTTGCCATCATCATCATTTTCACCATGGTCATCATCATCACTAAATCAATAGAGCGCAGTAATAAACACTCAACAGGACCAGGCAGAGCACACATGCTGACCTTTAAAGATTTTCCCTCCCCTCTTCTCTCCTCCGCACCGGCAACAGTCTAACCTTTAAAGACTGTTGTGCACTCGCACATTAATTCACATTATAGCGACCTCATTAATAACAACTCTCACTGTCTCGTTCTCTCGCTCGGCCTGAGTCTGGCTCAGAGGCTCGGCAACGCTTCTCCCCGCACACTGCCGTAAATCAACGCCGGAAGCGCTGACTCTCGCGTGCTATCACGGTGACGGGCTAATTAACCAGGAAGCAGACAGACAGAAGGAACAGCTTGACCGAACGCCTACACTCCCATAAGCCACCGCACTGCCTTATACTGTTAAGTCGTGATTCGTCCTGGTGTGCTTCTTGGTGCTCTGTGGGTAGAAAATAGAAGATGAGATTTCAAGTGTAACTAACTCATAGATAAGTGGTAGAGTATAGTCACTAACCAGCTGCCAGATTAAATTTGTGTGTTACAGTACACACTTTAATTCATAAAGTCAGCATCTGTAACACTAGGACACTTCAAGAGGTGCACTTTTTTCTAATATGCTAACTCTGTTTCAGCTAGTGCACACTGTGATTGCTCAATTATATGTTTTACAGTGTGCTGCAGTATATCTGCGAGTGCCTTATCAAAGCACACTAACGAGAGAGCTAACTAGCAAACTGACCTACTCATTGACTGCCAATTTAAAATGCATTAACTGCATAATACCTCCTCTACATTTACCAATTATGGTATTCTAGCCTGTTACACACCACACCCTAAATCAGGAGATACACTAAGTCACAAATGTGTGTGGTGCACAAATAAAATACACACACACAATGTGTACACACACACACACACACACACACACACACACACGCACACACGCACGCACACACACACACACATACACACACAGAGCCTTTTTTATTATTATCAGAGTGTCTGCTTCCAATTACAGAGGTTTGCAGAGAGGGCCCCCTGTGACTGGTTGACTGGTTGTCCGGAAGATAAACAGGTGTATGTATTGGCCATGTATCAAGGTTGGAGAGGCTTAGAGAGAGAGAGAGAGGGAGAGAGAGGGAGAGAGGAAGAGAGGATAGAGCAAGCGACAGAGAAATGGACATACAAACACACACACATCGGAATTATTGTGTGCGGCAGCAGTAGTGAAAACTCCACAGAGATGAGCCAGTACCCTGCCATCCATCTCTCCCAAGTCATCTCCTGCTCCATAATAGGATCATTATTAAAAGGCGCCTAGTTAACCTGCCATGCTCTCCAGCACCCCAAGTGGAAATTAATGTAAGTCACCCCCGTTTCCTTGGACCGTCGCAGCGATATCCAGCACAGCCTCTCCTTAAGGACCAATTACCAGACAGGCAGAGAACAAGATGCCGGCATTACCCACATAATGCCGCTTAATAGACTGATTGTAGGTCAGGGTGTTTGACCACTTTTGTGTGTGTGTATGATCTGTGATTGTGAAAGGAAGAGAGAGGGAGGAAAGAGAGAGAGGAGGAGAGAAGTTAGAGAGATAAAGACAGGGAGACGGAAAGAGAGATAGAGGAAATCAATTTCCATCAGGGCCTTGAGTGGTGGTGCTGCTTCCCCCTACCTGCCTGGTATTAAGCTGGCTGATATTACGGTCGCTGTAATGCAGCAGCTAATTTAGCCCTGTCATTTTAAAATAGTCCAGCATTAGTCACAAGGAAGCCGCCCTGCCCTCTATCACAGCGCCCCCTCATCGACTGCTGCGTTGCATACACTCTCCTACTCAAATAGCTGTCATCTCCCACACAGCCGACTGACAGACCGCTGGATGCCTGCCACCTCTGGAGCAACGGGCCTTTCCTCAGCAACTCCTTGTCAACTTAACGCACACGCACACTTATCGGCACGCAAAACACACACTTAAGCACACTCGTACATATAGACATGCATATGGGTTACACACACACACACACCACCACCCTCAGCCCTGCGCTCAGACAGCAACCCCCACAAGGACACCCTGTCAAAACCTCTTCCTCTTCACTTCCCGTCTCCATGTGCTGTGGATCCCACCGCCAGGGGCTTTGGAATCTGTTTCTTCTTTCTTTTCTTTTTTCTTGTCTGTTTTTCTTTTTTTTTCTTTTCTCCATCTAACACAGATGTGGCTTTTTCTTCCCCTTCTATTCCAAAACTCCTTTTGTTCACCCTTTCTGTTAACACGCATCAGGTTGGGCAGCCTTGACATTTTCCAATATGTTTTTGTGTGCAGAAGTCAACATGCTGTTTCCTAGGATAGGGCTTTCTGTCTTACCGTACCTAGCTCCGTATTTTTTAGCTGGGTTATAATGAGTGTTGTTACTGCTGCTGGGGTTGATTGATAGATTGAAGAATACGTGGTCATTCTCTGAATCATAATTCAAAAGACCGGTCAGATTTTATACCCTCCCACACACCCCAAACTGAATGCATGTGTGCATATGAGTCTACTTTTTCATGTCTCATGAGTGTGTGTGTGTGTGTGTGTGTGTGCGTGTGCGTGCGTGCGTGCGTGCGTGCGTGTGTATATATGAATTGCCCCTGAATCTCAAGATTCAATTAATTCGTTGACATTTTGAAATACTAACACATTTATTTACTGTATATTGTGTGCAAAAATGTCTCACCAACATGACTATGTATTTATTTATTTATTTTCAGATTTCTGCAAGGAGTGTGGCTTGGAAACGTCTCCAGAGAACTATAGGGCAGGAGGTGATTTCATGGTCGTGCTGTTCAACCTTCTCACTTCTCTGAATAATGTCCCCAAGGCTTTGACTCAGGTCCTGGAACCATACCTAGACAGTGGGCACATATGGGAGCATCTCTACACACTGGCAGGTAAAGGAACCGCCAATTGTTGTATAGTGTTATAGTTGACGGGTCATTACCACTGAGAACCATGTTCCCAACCCTTTGTTGCTTGTAATGCCGGCATTACATTGATGTAGCAGTTACTGTATATTACTAAAGGCTATACTACCTTATGTTATACTCTGCTATGCTGCCCTATACAGTCAAACAGCAATAACTACTTTCTGTGTGTATTAAATGTCAAATGCTATGACCAGGGTTTATCTTTGTCAACAAAAAATACAGGCTACTCCTACTGGCAAAATGGATTGTTTGGGCAGGGGATGAATTAATGTAATTTTTCTTAGTTTCATTACTCATGCGCTTACTGCACTTTTGCTTTGTAGAGCAGTATATTATACTAAACTATACTATACTGTACTAAACTATACTATACTGTACTAAACTATACTATACTGTACTAAACTATACTATACTATACTATACTATACTATACTATATTGTACTGTACTGTACTGCACTGTACTCTACCGTACAATATATACTGTATTATACTATACTGTACTGTACCGCACTGTACTACTATACTATACTATACTATACTATACTATACTGTACTGTATACTGTATCGTACTGTACCATACTACACTGTATTGTACTTTACTATACTGTACTGTACTATACTATACTATGGTATACTGTACTATACTGTACTGCACAATATTATACTATACTATACTATACTTTACTATACTATACTATGCTGTATTGTATTATACTATTCTATACTAGAAAATGAAGTTACAATGAAGTGATGATAAAAATAAAATAAAAAAGTCTGTACTACTGTATTCGCTTAATGATACGAAAAACAATCTTCATTCTGTATCTAATTATCTCAAAAACGTGTTTGAGATGTTTTTAACCGAAAGAGTGAATCTGGCCATAAAGCATATCTCTCATTTCTCCTATGGGCGAATGTTGACATTGCGTGTGTATATGTGTGTGCGTGAGAGAGCTAAAGCATGGCTTTAATATGCTGTTACAGAGACTGCAATTACTCCCCAACTCTCTCTCTTTTTCGTTCTCTCTGGTACAAGCTTTGATACAGGGCTTAATCAGAGCTCCTGTGGAGTCTGGAGCTCTTTTTGGTGGTGATTTTTATATCCTGGGTGAGTGGTAATTATTGTAGCATAAATTAGGGTGATTGGAGAAGAGCATTTGGATGGAGACAGAGAGAGGGAAGGGTAGAGAGAGGGAAAGAAAGAAAAAGAGAGAGAGCAAGCGAGAGAGAGAAATTCTCAATGTCACCCAACTATCATTTATCCTCATAGGGTAATTAGTTTAATTGCTGGACTGTGCCCAATCTTTGTATTATAATTTTGGTTACAGGATACCCCCAGTACCCCCAATTTCCATTTAAACTGTTCATTGAGTTAACTTTCATAGATTATGTTGAGAGTTTCACTATTTCTCCACTTACACTGATGTTACATCACACAGTAGCAGGTTGTTTCAAATCAATACACTGGTCAATACAGTAGCGGGCGGTATGAAGTCTGAACACCAAGTGACTTTGAAAAATAGGTCTAGGTCTCACCTGCCACAGAGTGCTTCTCCCTCTTCAGAGTGGAAAACCTATATCATTTTCTGTTCCGCTCTCCTCCTTTTCTATGGGTCTGAGGTCATAGATTTGTTAGGCGTCCCTGGAGACTTCAGTGCACTTCCAGTGCCGCCACTGTACTAAATCTCTCTGTTGTAGCCTTTGGTTTTACAGCCGACGCTGTAGGAAGTTTATGGGTGCCATACAACTTCATGCTGTAGCTGCTCTGCTATCAATATGAGCGGGATATGAAAGGGCAGAGTGATGAAAGACATAGCACACCTGGAGAGGGTAGTAAGATTTCTACTGTCAGGCCACCTGGGTTTGATAGAGAACATCTGATTTTAACTTGACATGACTTGCTTTTACTATAGATATTTCAGCCAAATGCTTCAGTGGCCTGGTGTGGATGCACAAGCTATTTGTGTCTCTGTGTTTTCCCATTTCTTGAAAAGGATGGATTAGAGTTAGAGGCAGACTGAGGGTGCCATTATGGCCGAGTTGACTATTGCTTGTTTGAAAAGTCTATGTACTCGGAGAACCAGTGGTTTGAAACGCAACCCATACTAAATTTATAACAATTCCTCCTGCCCTGCATCTGTCTGTCATTTATACTACCGAATTAGTTTCCTTTGGGGGTTGAGTAACAGTGCAGGAGCAGCCCAACAGCAGGATCTTTTTGACAGTTGCATCTTTATGCTGTCACATTTGTCTCTCATCTGTGTCCTGTCCATCTTCACTGCATTCATTCACCTTTCCCGTTAGACGCAACACGGACAGTCCCCATAGTGGTCAGCTGTGTCCGGGCCATGGTCACCAAGTCTACCAACAGCCTCCTGGGACACCTGGTCTCCATGGTGATGGGCTGGCAGGTCAGCGAGGAACCCAGCAGAGCCTTGTTCAGACGGGACGTCCCAGAGTGTGTCCTGGCTAAAGTCCCCAGGGAGTGGAACTACACTCCACTGGAACCGCGGGGAAAGGAGACTGCTGCCAAAAGTACGCGCTGGTTGGGTGTCACACTTTCAAGATTTCAAGATTTAAGGTTCAAAAAGTAACAATAAGAATGACAAAGTGTTCAGGGATAGGAATACAGTTACTGTTTTTCACTTAAGCAATAAGCCACGAGAGGCCGATTGACATTTCTTTCTCTGTCCAGGTGTTATTTCCCTGGCTGTTCAGGCCTTGTCCTTCGTCTTCACCAACCTGCCCCTGGCCGTAGCCTCCCTGCCTCTCCCCATCCGCTTCCTCTTCCATGTGGCAGAGAAGCACCTCTCCCAGCATGCCCGGCAGCTGCGCTCCATGGGCCTGTCGCTCTGGGCCCTGCTAAGCTGCCTGGCCCAGAGCCTGGAGGACCCAGACACGCTGGAACAGGTCAGTGGTCTGGCCCTGGACCGGGGGGCCAAGGACCGCCTGGCCCTGCTAGCTGAGTGCCTCCAGGCTACTATGGGCATTCAACAGAAGGTAAGGGGTTAGGTGTGTGTGATTATAAATAATAAACTTTATTTATAGAGCACTAATCAAAATAGAGAGTGTTACAAGTTCAGTAAGAAATTAAAGCAGTAAATAAAAATGTGAACAAATACAAAAGAATAGGTTAGAATAGAATAGATGTTTATTGTCCTCAGAGAGGTTTCCACAGTCAGTACAGGTGAAACACAGATATACTGAAACACCAACACAGGAAACATACATTTACAGCATAACATACAACACATGGCACATACAATTGCAGATGGTTGAAGGTAAGAGGTCAAATGCACAGAATGATTACAATAATAAAATCAGAATACAGACCATAATTCATGTAAAAATGTACTTTTTTATAGATGTTTTAAACAAGGACAGTGAGTTTGTGAGCCTGATCTCATCTTGTCTCATCATGTTGGTCATAGGTTTGGTGTGTTGATGTGTGCCATCTGTCTGTGTGTATGTCCGCGAATAGCCTATGTTCAAGTGCATTTGTGTGTGAGATAAAACATTTTACTTAGAATTTTACTTAACAACTTACTTACTTTTTCTTAACTTTTGCTTTTGTTACTTTTGTTGCCTTTCGCACTCACTTCTAATTTACTGAACTTGGTGTCCTGTTGTGTGTCTGGCAGGGCGTCCCCAAACCCACAGTGCACAAGGTGCTGCAGGCCCTGGAGGAGAAAAGACCCAAGTGGACAACCATGCAGCTGCAGAAGGCCCGCAAGCTCTGCTCAGACAGGTGAGAGGTCAACTGTAGGGATTTAGCGTGAGGTAAAGGTCAGACTGGTATTGATGTGGTATATATGGATGTTTTCATGCACTCAGAACAGCGGCATTTCTATCCCATCCATCATTAGTCTCAGTTCTTAGTAGATATTGATTATTCATGTTCAACCTTTAACAAAACATGAGGGATCAGACCATTTTGATGATAAAAACTGCTTTTCATAAAATGAATGCAAATTTCCCAATACATCATTTCGGTGATTGATCAACAGCGAGCGGGGGTAGATGGCTGATGAAGGAGGAGGTTCAGACTGATTCATGATGCGGTCAGACAGTTGACATTCAATATATTCGGAATAAAACAATGAAAAGAGAGTGCAATTTAAATATGCTTTTTTTAATTGAGCATTCAAATCTTGATTTATTGTATCATCATCATCATTTTTCATAGAGAACCTCAATGTGTCTTTGAGATGTGTTGTTTGTGGTAAATGATGAACCTGCTGCTGTCTGAGTGGGAAACAGGCGGAGGTGATGGGAAAACAGGTTTCACTTTGGGCTGATCTGTGACCTTTGGCTCGGCGCTCTGCAGCTCTTTCCCAGAAATTGCGTCTCTGGCCGCTTACTTTATCACAACAAACTCTGGACACATCCATCCTCATAAAAGGGCGATCCAGCGTCCTAACACAAACCACCCCAACATGTACAATTAAAGAAGAAGAAGAATGAAATAAATAAAACACTGAGTAGATTACCCCCAGTTCCAGGAAATGCTGTCTGTCTCAGTGACAGGAAGAAGGGATGAGACAGAGGGGGGAGAAAAAATATGAAGGGAAGAGGTGGGGGGAGGGGGGGGGGGGGGGGGGAGTTGAGTGGAAAAGTGAAAGAAGAGTGATTATGTATCACCTGTCGGAGGCATTCAGTGGGATCATTACTATTCATTAAACTAACCTTCACAGGGAAGTGACGCCTGGCTTGTAAACAATCAGAATACAGTGGTGTCAGAAAGAGAGACAGAGAGAGAGAGAGAGAGAGAGAGAGAGAGAGAGAAAACAGACATAGGGGGTAGTTAGTCCGAAAACAACCCCCTGTAAACTGTCCACTGGCTTCACACACACACACACACACACACAAAAACACACGCAGAGTAAACCCCCTCTACGAAGAACACTCACCCCTTCCCACCCCCTCCTCCTCATCCCACTTTCCGTCCTTCCTTTCCCAACTGTAACCCCCCCCACCCCACCCTCCACCCTCCACCCTCCACCCCCACCCCACCTTGTCTTTGCAAAGTAATTTGTAGAGGAGAAGATTATTGTTCTCCATCATGGTGACCCTGGCTGGGCTGACGGGATGCATACACAGATGAAGATGAATGCAGTTATTCCTTGGCGGAGGTCTGCCTCTTTCAGGGCACATTGGCCCTAATGACATGATTGATAGGCTGTCCCAAATCCGGAGGGGCCCTCATTAATCACCCCGCTGACTGAATCCAATCATCTGCTTCACCTGCACAGTGATGGACAGGAAAGGATACAGCGCAGGTGCTGACACGGATGCACAGCCACCGTCGCCGACAACACCAGCCGCCGGGCCGCCGGGGCGAAAGAATGAGGGGATGTATGGACGAGACGGGACTCCTCTTCCTTTGCCACTCTCAATGTCAAGCCGCCAATGGCTGCCTGACAGGCGACACTGTTTCTGCCACCTTATAATTACAAAGGGGTGAGAGACAGAGAGAGGCACAGACAGAGAGAGAGAGAGGGAGAGAGAGAAAACAATGACAGGAAGTGTATGTGAAGGAGAAGGTTTGATGGACGGTAGTGTGATATCCATCCATAGAGGAAGGGCAGGAAAATGACTCGGGCGTCTGCCAGGGTAGGGGACTGTACATACATGGGGACCTTGACACACAATTACACACACACACACACACACACACACACACACACACACACACACATAAGAACACACAATCATTTTCAGTGCACTGGCATTCTTCAGTCAAAATTCCCTGTATGGGGAATTACCATTCCCTTGTGAATGGTAATGAAAAAAGCAAAATTATTTGGTTATCTGTGGCTCAATAATTTGTCTACTTTTCTCACTCACTTTCTCAGTGTTAGCCTTGACCAGAGTGTTGTGGTTTTCTTGCCTGCTTTCAGTCAATTTTGTGGAGCACACACATATTTCTTTTCATGCCAAGAATCCCATTTCAAGTCCTTTTGCCCTCTGGAATGAATGGTTTGTTTGAACATTGAAAACATTAATTTTGAACTCAGGTATGATGTTTCAATTAATTTCAGTGTGTAAAAAAAAACAAAAAGCAAAATATCACCCAAAATTCTTGCCAAAACTAGAAAATACCTCCTTAGCCAGAGAAGTGTGGCCATTGAAGCGGTATACAGACACAAGCTGACACATCCCTCACTTTTTATCATTCTCACTCTGCTTTCTTTCCTTCCCTTTCCCCCCCTCTGTGTTTTTTCTCTCTGTCTCTTTGTGTATCGGTCTGGTTTCCTCTCCACCTCCGCTTCCCATCTCCGTTCCTCTCTTAGTGTGTTTGAGCAAGGAAGGGAGAGCGGAGTCGCTGCGGCTGAACTGACTGAGCAGAAAATAGGCCTGATGCTGCTGGAGGTCTGCCACAAAGCAGGTGGCAGCGACTACCTGAGGCAGATCTATCACATCATCCAAGGCAATGAGGTAGGGAAGCACTCCCTCTCCCCAGCAATTAGGTGGCTGCTGGCCTGAGGCCGCAGGCTGTTCAGGAGGGGGAGAAGGAGGGGAGAGGGCTGCTGCCTGTGTGCAGTCTGGCTGGTCTGATCTTCTGTTGTTCTGATGACCTCAAGGGTGCAAACCTACGCTGATTTCCTATGTTTCACAGTCACCACGTGTGGGGGAGAGGGAGCCAGGCAGAGGTACCACATATTGGGATCAGAGTTGGAAAGAGCACCACATTTTTTCACTCAGTGTTACTTCAGTTAAATTTTAGTCAGAGAAACTCAGGGGGGGGGGAAGTAGAGTTCACTAAAAAAGTACTCAAGAGCTTTGTTACTTTTGGTTTCTTTAGGTTTCAAGATCTTCTGCCTAAAGTTAATAGATTACAAGTTTGGCATGGTCGATACAAATAACACATTATCACCTCAAGGTTTAGCTCCTACTTACAAAGTTAGGGTCAGTGATGAGAGGTAAAGCCCAGCATGACTGTTTTAATGTACCATATTTCATTGTACTCCCCACCCATATGTGTAAATCTAAAACTTCAGTAGGAGTCAATTCCTGAAAAAAATATTCTCAAGTATCAAATACAGTACTTTTAAGTGCTTACTTAATACCTCCAAATCTAAGTAATTTTTCAATAGACTGTTGGCATTACTTCTTCTGTGAAAGAAACATCCACCTAAAGTGTATTTATATTAACAGCAACTCCAACATACACCACACTACACCTACTGTACAAAGTATCTCATACACCTATTGAACTTACACCTGGACCATATTCTACCCACACTGGCTCTTTAGTTGGGAGGGAATAGTAATCTCAAGTAGTATAAAGCTTAATTATCTTCCATTCAGAAATTGATCTAGAAGCACATAAACATAAATACAATGCATGGCAGAAAAACACACGGCTCCACCCCCAAGAGAAATGTTTGGAGAACCCTGGAATGCTAGGTCAGAGATACTAACACAGGGTGGTGGATCTACAGTAAAGAGCCATAAGGGGCTACATTGTGTTGGTGCTCATGCTATTGTGACATGGCCCTCCTATAGATGCCTTATCACAAACTGACCTTTAAGACCCAGTGTGGAATAACAGAGACAGACAGACTGGCAGACACACTGTAAGCTCATGCATTGTACACTGTGCTGCTGTTTATGGAATTCATAAACAGCTATACGTCTGGCTAGCAATCTGATAGAATGTAAATGGGATTCCCAAACAGGCTCGGAGTTGGCCCTCCTGGCCGCTATAGCATCTCTGCCCACCCAAGGTCAAGGCAAGAACAGGCAGGTCAGGGTCAGACTGGGCTGGTGGAGGGGTGGAGGGAGAGGAGGTTCGGAGGCCATGTCAAGCTGACGGATGGGGATATAGTGAATTCACAGTGGGGTGCCCCTGTACACACACACATACACATACACACAACCCTCATGACTTTATACATCTCACAAGGCTCCTGCACTAACTAACCACACCAAAGGTTGTAGAAACTAAAGTGGAAAGTTAACTCTCATCCTGAAAATCCCTCCGTTTCTCTCTCCACGTCTACACATATCACTGTCCTCTCCAATTGTCCTGTATTTTCATAATTCTATTTCTGAACAGCTCTGATTAATTTCTACTTTTGTTGGGGCTGATCAATTAGGGAATAGGTGGATGGAGAACATCATTCTGCTGCCCATTACTGTGTCTAGAAAAAGTGTGGTGTAAAACCTGTCTGCACATGATTAGTTCCTAATTTTGTTGGGTCAATCAAACTGGGAATCAGGCAAGAAAGACTGTCACAATGCCCATTCATTATCATTACTGCAACTGTAAAAACAGAGATAGCAATAGGAAAAAAATTACTAATTGTCCATAGCAGCATGCTGAATGTCTCTCCAGAATATTCCCTGTTGACATGATGTTGTTTTATTATTCCTGCTCATTCAGTTTGAGGAAGTTTATATAACTTAATGGCCCCTCTCTGTTGGTCTTACTTTTTTAGTTTTTTTCTCTCTCTGTTTTCTGACTGTCACTCAGTCACAGCCTCTCTTTGTCAGCCTTCCCTCCCTTTTATCTCTTGTGTTTACCCTCCCTCTCTCCTCATCCTCCACTCTGGGTGCAGGAACTGTTGATGTCTAAGCTGAGTGGAACCGCAGACTCACCTGATGATCCTCCTCACATGGTGAATTTTGATCTTGGCTCTGAAGGTCATGTGGCTCCAGCCTGTTTCAACCCTCTCACCCAGTTTGACCACATTGGCAGGAAGAAGCTGGATCAGGTTAGTCAAGCAGGGGTCATTTTTGGCAGCGAACGATTGAAAAAAAATATTCATGGTCAATTTTTTATCCCCATGAAATGTCCAAGGCATTCCCATGATTATGTGTGCCGCTTCATGATTAATCTAGCCCTTGTACTATGTGTGTGTTGGCGTGCATGTGATGTGCAGGGTCGCGTCTGTTTAACTTTCTGCCAAGGCCAGTAGTATAGTGTTGGGGGTTAGGAGTTGTTATGAGTCTCTAGTGAACTGGATACTGTGGCGCTCTCTGAAGTTGTCTGCTCTTTCTGGAGCTCAGCTTCCTTATTCTCCGTAGGTTGCTGCCTCCCCAAGCAGGAGTCAGGTTGCCAGGAAGAAAAGAACATTAAAAAAGTGAAAAAGATGACAGAAGTTGTTTTTTTTTTCCTTAGAAAATGTAATAATGTTAAAAGAGTGTGCAGCCTTAAAGTGCACTTCTTCAGGGCTTTGAACCATACACACTCCTACCCCAAACTTTCCCCCCAGAGTGCCACCAAGATGTTAAGTTAATTGTTAGATATTTTCTCCTTAAAGGGGATAAGTCTAGCTACAGGTAGTCTTGGTTCCATGTGAGAGTTTTCAGCTTCGCTCCTCTCTCCCCCTACTGTCAAGGGAAATAGCAGTGATATCACACAAAACAATCAACAAAGGCTAATATTTCCTCAGACAGGCTTGTGTGTGTCTTTCTACTTTTTTTAAGTGGATTAGATGTATTTATACATTTGTGATCCCCTGTAATGTACCTGTGTTGCTGCTATTGTTTTTGAAGAACAGACACGTTCTAATCCTAAGACTTGGCCTGTTTTCTGCTTATCACAGGAGGCTGCATAGCTTTGCATAGAAACACCCTATTAAGAGAATGATTAAAATGCCTTCTCCGCTTCAGGTGCCTGTGTTGTTTGTCAAATAAAATGGAGGGAGGAGAAAAAAAAATGCTAGATCCATCAATCACCTAAGAGGAAGGAGTGGAGGGGGAAGGAGGGATGGAGGGAGCGAGTTGAGTTCTCCTCCTTTTGTCAATAAAACTCAGCCTGGAGTTAAGAGTGACATTTTGGCAATCAAAGCAATCTGATTTTTATTTGCTTTCCAAATATGGTGCTAGTGCCGAGTGTGTGTGTGTGTGTGTGTGTGTGTGTGTTTGTGCGTGCGTGAGAGAGAGAGAGAGAGAGATAGAGAGAGAGAGAGAGAGTGTGAGAGGGGGTTGGCGGGGTGCCATTGAAGATGGAGAGAAAAAAAAGCAGAGCAGTCAGAAGAGTAACGACTCCCTCCCAAAATTGATTTATCTTTCTATAAATGATGGCTACATCCCCCCAAATGGATTTATAAATTAATTGCTGTCTTATTGGAATAAAAACCTTCTTGTGCGGACATGATTGATTGCCCGGTGTCGGTGGCCTGTGTTGGGGACCCCCCTCCTCCTTTGTTAGTGGGTCCCAGCTGGAGCGGTAATGCACTGATGGTATTAACCCTGATTAATAACTAACAATAGGCTATCCTCATACATCAACAGAGTGCCGTGGCCGACTGGGCATGGGACTGGCCGAGGCTGCTGCCAGCCTATCAGGGCATGAGTCGGGTCACCTTCAAAACTCTGCTGGCCAACAGGTAAAACAGTAATTTCACTCACTGTTACCTACATGCACTTGTGTGGATGTACAGTGTGTCTGCGTGTGTGTGTGTGTGTGTGTGTGTGTGTGTTTGCGCACGCAGATGTGAGTGTGCGAGTGACTGTGTCTTTTTCTATTTCATGTTTTCATTACGTTCCTCGCAGGTGTTTTTGTTTTTGAGCCGTCTTTTCATGAAATAAAAGCCCTGCTCCACAGAGACATGCGCGGCATCAGTAGTGTCTTTACCTGTACTAAATGAGATGTTCACTGGGGACTCCTGAAACAAGTTCCCTTCCTCCCCGAATTCCCTTTTGACTAAACTTCGGCATAAGCTTCTGTCATCGGGGATCATATAGCCTCGCTGCTCTTCATCAGAGGTTCAAACTTCCACTTTGTTCAAAGGCCAAGGGCTCCTGTGACTTCCACAATGGAGGCAGAGCTACGGGAACAGCTCTTTGGAAAAGAAGAAATGTTAGAGTATTATAACATGCTGTGTGTCTGGTGAAGCACAGAATCATATCTTGGTGAATCGCATGCATGCACATATGTATGTCTGTATGTCTGTGTGTGTGTGTGTGTGTGTGTGTGTGTGTGTGTGTGTGTGTGTGTGTGTGTGTGTGTGTGTGTGTGTGTGTGTGTGTGTGTGTGAGTGACTGACTGTACTGTGTGCATGGACAAAATGTTAGCAGAATTTCATGATTGAGGTACGCCTGCTCTGTGGTACTTCCAAGGTCTTATAGCCTTGAGGGAGAGAGAGAGTGGGTGAGAGAGTGAGAGAGAGAGAGGTAGTTAGGGATGGAAAGAGAGTGGCTAGCTCAGATGTTGGTGTCACCTGATTGAAGAGTTTTTCTCCCAAGTCCACCTCTCCTGTCCCTCACCCCCGCCCCACACCCCACCGACCCCTCCTCCTCCTCCCCTGTTCTGCTCTGCAACGGGGGCATAAATATTTATGCAGGTATGTGACACATATTAGATGGCAATACTTCAGGCTGTTCCCTGTTCTCCATTCACAGCTGTCACGCTGCCAGCTATCAGGGAGCCATGGGGCTACTGCA
This sequence comes from Centroberyx affinis, assembly GCF_046629955.1. Lineage (NCBI taxonomy): Eukaryota > Metazoa > Chordata > Actinopteri > Beryciformes > Berycidae > Centroberyx > Centroberyx affinis. Next base: position 12,496 of record NW_027279177.1, on the reverse strand, counting down.
CCTTGTCTCCACGCCTACGCCCAATCCATTCTAAATCACCGCCATTGTAACACACACACACACACACACACACACACACACACACACACACACACACACACACACACACACACCTTTCTAACAAAGGGCAAGCTCTGCATCTGCCAAGGACACAGGTCTAATAAGGGTGAAGTACGCGGCTCTGTGCTGTGCTATGTGGCCTTGACGCTACCCACACACACACACACACACACACACACACACACACACACACACACTCACGCACACACACTCCATTCTTCGTCCCCCTATGTGCTGCTTTGTTGCATGTGTTAAGACAGATACTGTCAGTGCTTGCCTCAGCCAAATTAATGTTGGATCATTCATAAATAGGAGCTGAATGAAGTGTATCATTAAGTGAGAGAGGAGGGAAGGGAGAGAGGGATGGAGAGAGAGAGAAAGAGAGGGAGAGAAAGAGAGAGAGAGAGAGAGAGAGAGAGAAAGAGAGATATTGGCATTGCAGTGTTGGAGCCAGACATGAAAGAGAGTGTGAGTGAGGTGGAGAGAGAGCAGTCAATAATGACAAAAGTAACAAAAAGTATGAGGATGGCTGGAGAAATTGGGGGTGGGAGGGGGTAAAGGTTATATAATTCACCCTAATCTCACAGTATCAAAGTGTCTGAGATTCTGTCATTTGCCTCATTAGCGTCTCTTTGTTGCGCCAGAGTAGCAGATTTCATGGAGGATTTGGAACGGCTGAGACGCTCGCACAGTGCAGGAAGTTAGTTTCACGGCTGACGACATGTAAGCTGTCAAAGTTTTCCTCAGATCCATCTCCGACTCGAAAATATCTCTCAAGCTATGGAAGGCCATTCATAGGATAAGCGCACTGATGTTAGATCCATAGATCCATTAGTTAGAGCAGATAAGGATAATGCTTTTCTCCATAACCTCAGACTGAAGTGCCCTAGGCTGTTTTCATTGTGATTTTCGTGACAATTGCTCTTTTACTACCTCCAGTTGCTGGACAAACCACAGGATATAATCTTACAGACTTGACAATATTTATAGTAATGACCCTGTCTTGTACTGTACAAAAAATCCCTATCATCCCGACCTTGTGACGCTCTGTATTTTCTGTCTTACAAGTTTTCGTCTCCTTGAATGACTTCTCTTCTCGGTGCACAGCCAATAGATTTCCCCTCCCTGGACTGTGTGAGTTAGCAGTGTGGCCCATTGGCCTCCTATATATTGTTGCAGTGGCAGGACAGTTATTGTGCCCGGGGTTTATATCACATTCTAATGGAGCCAGGCAATGAGTTAAGGGCGGTAGGCTTTTACACCAGGGCTGTTAAATCACTGCTCAGATGACTTCATTAGCAGGGCAGGACACATGCTGAGACACATGCACACACACACACACACACTTGCTCTTTCTCTCTCCCTTCATCCCTCACACACACACACACATACACACACACAAAGAGACACTTTCACCCTGCTACCTTGATGTTGTAGCGCCGGGGCCAGACAGGAGGGAGAGTGGATTTATACAGGTGTGTGTGTCCTTCTTTGTCACCTGTCACTTCGGTTCCCTCAGCACGATGGCTCATCCATCATCTGCAGATTGAGCTTTTCAGCAGAAACCAGACTGATTAATACTACCCTAGGACCCCCAGGGTTGTTGACTGGCTGACTGGCTGACCTGGCTCACTGGCTGGCTGGATGCTCGGGTGCTTGGATGGATGGATGGAAGGGTGAAATGTGGCTGCCAGTGGGTGCGCTAACTTTTTAGCTTGCTTGCTGGCTAGCTGACTGGTGGGCTGGCTTGATGACTTACTGACTGGTCGGTTCGACGGATGGCGGGAGCGATGAATGGTGGAATGGCTAGCTGGCTTAATGGCTGGCTGAATGCCATTTTGACTGGCTGGCTGGCAGGCTGACTAACCTGTTGTTTGGCTGGCATGCTTTGAAGAATGACATGTCTGGAAAAATGGATTGGTGGATGGATAATGGACTGACTAGCTGACCCTATACAGTATACAGAGTCTGGCCTTGTCTCTAGAGAATGCCAACCATTTGATCTTTACATGCTTGCATACTTTGTTTGAATGAGATTTAATTGGCATTTTTACCCAGGTTGTTCTGTTTCCTTACCTCTTGTACATTTCTTTTCATGGCACCCTCTTTTCACTTCCATAAACCCTTTCCATACTTAAATCATGTCAATTATAAGATAAAAAGAGACTGATGAATGGCTGACCGTCTCATACCTTACATCTCTCCTCCTTCATGTCCTCCTATTCATCACCATCTTTCCATTGAATATGTAATACTGATGAAATAGCCATGTGAATTGTGAAATAAAAGTAGAACTGATTTCTCTCTTATTTGAAAGAGGGATGTGAATACCAGATAATCACCACATCATACTGTACTCAGGAAGCAAGGTTCATGGACAGACTTCAGCAATGTTTTAGTTCCAGAGTCCACAGGCTTTTAAGAGAACTGAATGGAAAGAGGACATCTCATGGAGACCCCGCAGTCATTTTATGTTCAAAGCTTTTTTTGTATCAATCCTATTGTGTATTCACTCAGTTCCTTTACAGTGACTCTCTAGTATACAGCAAAAAATAATTACACTGTTTTACCGTGCTAAAATCTTGTTAGATATCTTGAATATGTTACTGAACTTTCACTTTGAATAAGAAATTGCACAATAGAATTACGGTTAGTTGTCATGATCTATGGATTGAGATGTGTCCACATTGCCTCACTCATTAATTTCAAGGTTGGAGCTCTTGCCATTTGTTGTAGAGGCATAGTGAGAGTCAAAGCGCTGAGTGATTGAACTGACACTGAATAGTTTCTCGTCAACCAGTGATCTGTGAATGAATAACTCTTCTCTTTTGTCCTTGTGCAGCCTTTGACATCCTCTTTGTTTCATGAACACTTGTAACTCACTCACAGCATACTTTTACCTTTTTGGACTCTGCGAAAAAGTCAAAAGAAACACGATCTCTTTGTAGGTTTGATTTCAATTAACGGCAGCAATGCTGGTCTTTCTCTTTCCCCTAACTCTCTCATTATGTGTTATCAGGCCTTTATGAACTGTAGTCTACACTGTGTCTTTTGTTTCCCTTCTCCATCAGGAAAAAAAAAAAAAAACTTTCAAAAAGAGGTTGGCCAAACATTGAAGTCACATTTTAACTGTCATCTGCCAAGGTGACTTCTTGAACCAGTTTGCACGTGTGTGTGTGTGTGTGTGTGTGTCAGAGAAGGTCCTCTGACCTGGTTGATAAGGGGTAGCCAAGTATGAGAGATGAAGCTTCATGTGTCACAGGGCGGCCCTTCCACTCCATCATAAGGACCTCATACCATCCAAGGACATTCATGCTTACATCTACAACACCACTCCACTACTCCGGGTCCCGTCCCCTAAAACCAGCGCAAGAACACACAAAGATTATCGTTATACACTGGCCTATGATTGAACTTAGATGTCCTTAACTCTATGTTGTCTTCAGAAACTCTAGCATTTAATTCTGTGCCTTCTCTATACGGCAACAATTGGCCTATACCTTTTTTTTTTCTATCTTTACAGCTAACACGAGTAAACAGTCATCCCTTATCGCCCACATTTCAAAGCTGCCATTCAAAGTAAGTGTCTTTAGTAGCAGCACTGACCCGTAAATTTGAACTACGGTGCAGCTATACTGTAACTACTGAACACTAAAGCATTTTCTCTGCATTGTCTCATTGTAGCTGTTACCTCTCAGGTCCATAACAATAGCACTTTGTGGAAAAATGCCAGTCTGTGGCGTTCTCTTGCTTGAGCGGCTCCTTAAATTGCGGCGATAGACGCTTGTGCTTTCAGGAAGTGGGCAATCGCCATCTGTTCCTGGGCGCTGCCATATGGCGGGCCTTTTTCTCAGGGAATAAAATAAAAACAAATATGTCAGAATGTTCGTCTTCCTCCACGGACGCTGATCAACCTGGGGAGAAGCTGGATCTCAGTGTGTCTGGATTAATGGTCTTGCTTTACGCTTCAGGGAATGAGGGAGTGTGTGTGTAGGTGGGTGGTGGGGTTTTGTGTGTGTGTGTGTGTTTATGCGCACACTCGTGCACATTTATGTATCTGCAAGTGTCTTTGTAGTCATTTATCTGACTTTAAGGGCGATGTTGCCATAGCATTTTTAGCAGCTGGTTGCCCTAGTCTTGGAAGCATTAAACATCACAGGAGAAAAGAGCTCTCAAGGTTAGCCAGAGTGACATTTCATGGCTGCCGCTGCTGAAGGAACAGAAGAAACGCTCTCAAGCCATCGTCAGGCTCTCCGTCTTGCGAGGCCGGAAATTCAAAAGACTTGTCACTTCTGAAAATCAGGAGTGTGTGATGTGTCATTGAGGAAGGGCTTCTTTCTTCTCTCGTCGATCCCCTCGTGTGTGTCCCCTCCGCTGACTGACAGCTTGGGACGGGAGTTTGTGTTGGTGGAGACAGAATACATCTTTTGTCTGCTTGGTTATACATGGTGTGTTTTGTCTTCGCTAGCCCTGGACAGCACTGACACATTGAGGTTTTCATTAGCCGTAAGCAGGTGGCGGGGAGAGGGACGAGTGTGTGTGTGCGCACGTGTCTGTGTTTATGTGTCTGTGCATGCCTGTGCACGCATACGCATCTGCACTGCACCACCTTGTATACTGTATGCGTGTCATGGAGGGCGTACATGTGTCTGCCTGCGTGTGTGTGAATGTTCACTCTTATATTTGAGTGTGTGATATTTGGAGGTTTGCTCCAAAGGCGAATAAATCAGTGATGCCTGGGATAAGGCCGTGGCCCCTCCTCAAACTGCACAGACAAGCTGAGAGGCTCATTAATCAAACGGCCAGTCACAGATGTGATGGCTTCCACACAAACCGCCAGCAGACTGTGAAAGTCACATCCAACAGAGTCAACTGTCAGCCAGGCAGGCAGGCAGGCAGGCAGGCAGGCCGCACTTTTCTCTCTTCTCTCTCCTTCCCTCTCTCTCTCTCTCTCTCTCTCTCTCTCCCTCTCTTTCCCCTCGGTTGTATTTATCTCTCGGTCTCCCCTCACCTCCTCTCACCTCCAGCGTGATGCCTCGGTGTGATACATCTGAAATATTTGTCTTGTCCCTCTAAAAACGAGCTGGAGGGTCAAGGCAAATCTATCTTCTCGAAGAGTGGTCATGGTCAAACCATTCTAGAGACATGAGACATCAGTCATTACAGTGCGCTGTTCTCTGTGGTTACAGCAGGCTATTACAGTTTGTGGTACAGTACAGTGGGAGAATATATTTTCCCCAACCTCAGCGATACAGGCTGAATGGTAACCTTAGGCGGTAAATCCTAATTCATTGAGTTTTGGGTATGGGAGTTGAGATTTTGTTTGGTCAGGGCTATGCATAGGGTTGGGTTAAGATTAGGGCATAATAGACATAATATGAAGCAAGGTGAATATGTTGTGTTTATTGTGTGCAACTGTTGTACTGTATTTGCTGATACAATAAGAAACTTTTCATCTGTAAATTAGACTGCCTTGCATTTGGGGGAAAATGTTCTTGCCTCTTTCATATATTAAAATGAGTTTCCCTGCCATTTCTTTCAAAAACGTGGAAACACTTGAAGCCATTGGAAACCAACTTTCAAACCATTTGACTGGTTCAAGCCACCTGCACTCCTAAGGTCTTTGAATTAGTTTCTATTGCAGTTAGTGCGCAGTGCTTAGGCCACAGAGCAACCTTGCATCTCTACAGGATTATCAGTTTATCCCTTGTGCCATTGTGAACTCTCTGCAATTTCATCTCACCTGTTTATATTTTGTGTTATCCTCTGATAAACTCTGTGCCTTCAGATCATTTCATAACATAAATAGCAACCTCTATGATTGTTCCAACCTTGGATGGTTAGATGGTTGGAGAGTCTCTCTGTAACACCAGAACTAAATGAAAATTCCACTTAATCTACTGTTAAGCCCTCCAAGGATGGATGGAAGGCTGGGTGGAACAGGGACAAGACAAAGCCACCCGTTCCCGATTAAAAATGGCAAGTCCCAAGGCTCCCCAAATACACTGGGGCATTCGATGCTACAAATATAAAGACAGTGCTCCACACAGCAATAGAAAGCTTGCTGTTGTCTCCTGTTTGGTGGCCTATAGTGGTGGAGGCATTGGATTAGTGTTGTCATGATGTCAGAATTTTGTCTTCAGTACCAATAGTAAGTTTAATTCCATACTCCTACAATACCATGGCAAACATGAAAAACCATTCAATATTTTTTTAACTCACTAAGTTAACTTTTGCTCAGAGGTTTTGATATGTCAGCTGTGTATCTGTCTTTGTAAGCGTAATAATTCCATATTTTGCTTCTGGCACAGGTTTTGTCAACCAGTTTAGATTGACTGGGATTCCGTTCAAGACATGGTGGACTGTTTGACGCTGTTGCCACGTCTCCAGCTGTTTTACGCAGTTAAATTTTGCACTGACTGCTGCAGTCCACTGTCAAGAGCCAGACTGCAGCTCTGTCTGTTCTTCTTCTTCTTCTTCTTCTTCTTCTTCCAATCCAAGTGCTATCTGCATGTATACTACACCTTCTGGAGGTGACATTGAAATTGAATTTTAGCCCAAAGTTTAAAACTTTATACAATTCAATATTGAATTGAATAATGAACATTAAAATAATGAAATTTTAGCTATCGTGACAACATACCATGAATGAGCGCTGTGCTGCATATGCCGTAAGTAATAGTGGCGGTGGTGATGGTATTATTGTTGATGATGGCGGTGTAATATTAATAATGGTCGTGGCAACACATCAGTGATAGGCCTCCATTGCTGTCCATAACATAGACAAGTGTGAATGTGTATGTTAATAGTATTTGCGCGTGTGTGTTGGGGGTCTCTAGTCTAGTGGTTAGAGATAGCGTGCCTAAACTGTAAGGTCTCAGATTTGATCCCAGCAACAGCAAAGTCTCCTGTTCAAGTGTCCTTGAGCAAGACACTGAACTGCATTCGGTGGAAGTCACTCTGGATAAGGGCATCAGCTGAATGCCTAAATCGTAATGTGTGTGTGTTCGCACATGCGTGTGTGTGTCTGTGTCTGTATGAGTGGTGATGGTTTGTTTTTGTGGTACATCACGAGGTTGTATCCTGTCGCCAGGCTCATTAGCCCGTCGGCGGCGCCCATGCTGCCCCAGCCAATCGCTGCTCTCCGCTCGGCTGTGCCATTTGCATGTGGTCCAGGAAGAGATAATTAGAGGGATCTCTGCCTGTCACTGTTAATCTGGGACTTAGTGAAGGGCTGTGACGCCGACATGCTGATGGACTGACACACATGTCCGCACACACACACACACACACACACACACACACAGACACACACAAACACCAACACAAACATACAAATGCACATATGCACACACACACACACAAACACCAACACAAACATACAAAGGCATGCACGCACACACACACACACACTAGCATCATACACATGCAGACACACACACATGCACACACACACACACACACACACACACACACACACACACACTAACATAAAACACACAAATGCACTCACTTACAGAGAAACCTCACACACACAGGGCCTATACACTCTCTCTCCTTACCTCTCTTTCTCTCTCTCTCTCTCTCTCTCTCTCTGTGCCACTAAGCTTGGCACAATATACAATAATCTCAGGTAAGACCAGCATAGTTTTGGTTTTTGACTCTGTCTCTCTGTTTGAACTGTGACCGGTAGTGTTGTCATGTAAACGTTGTTTTATTCTTTTTTTTCTCCAACTATTTTACAGTCAAATATATCTGAGCTGCTTCTCCATTGGTATGTGAATGGCGGCATGTTGACTCAGTGGCTGTTTACACCAGTTGTACTACGCTGTTGACACAGGTTTTAGATCCCTGTTCAGATAGACTGTGTGCTTGTTGCTTCCCAAACAGGCAGAATGCTCAGTAAGCCTTTTGAACAAGCCCAGCTGTCAGCCCTATATACTCACACACACACACACACACACACACACACACACACACAAACACTTGCCTGCACACATCCGTAACATCCGTACGCACGCATACAAACAAACGCCAGTATGTACACGTGCACATGTACATGCACAGGCACACATCCATCCACACACACTCCAACACACAAACTCACTCACACATCGCTGATTGGCAGGCCTCCTGTTTTCCCATAATTCCAACTGATTTATCCAATCAATCCCACTTGGAGAGCTGCTAAAGCGTTGACTAATATTAAGAGTAGAACATGCGACAATTAAAACCTCCTTCAGGTAATTACAGAGCTGGTTTAGCAGCAAACAACTGAAGCATTTTATACGTGTTGCCTGTGTGTTTGGGCTGTTTTACTTCTACCTGTTTGGGAGTTAATCTGGGGAAATGAGGTTAATCTGTGTATGTTACCGCCTTTTAATAAAAATGTCACATATTATGTAAAATATCACATCATTAACTGTATGCATCTGTGCAGATATTGACACGGTTCACCCAGTGGAATGTCAGAGACGATGTTTTTTCTTGTACAAGTAAAACCCAACCCCTGTGTAAAATGGTGGATAGGTGTTCTTGTCACTGCAAAACCCTTTTTTTCCCCACCCAAATGACAGCTAGGCCTTTCTGCACATGATTGTAGCCACTGTGGGACTGTTTAATGGTGCATGTTGAGAGAGAGGGTGAGCACCGGTGCTGACCTCCTCTGTCCTGCTCTGTGACCCTGTGTCACCACTGATGGCACATAATAGTTGACACTTGACTTTAGGGGCTCTTTAAGTGCCAAGAGCGACCAAGGGCCTGGATTCATATTCTAATACAGGTCATCTGTGTACTCTGCCCCTCTGCCTTTTGTCTAGTAGCTCTTCCTCTTTTCCTTTGCCTTTCTTTATCACTCTCTCTCTCTCCTTTCTCTTTCCTTCTCTTGTCTCACAGACAAAAACACACACACACACATACACACACACTTAGACCTACTCAGACACACTTTCACTGAATTGAAATAGCCCGTCCCGCCCTCCTGTCCCTGTGCCATTACAGGTAAGCACAGAGGTGTACTTGTCTTGACACTTGTCTTGACAAATCTAAAGACAGCTCAAGTGAACACTCCACCTGGAATCAACCCTGATGCCCCCTCTCTTCATGGCTCCTCTCCTCTCCTCTCCTCTCCTCTCCTCTCCTCTCTTCTCTTCTCTTCTCTTCTCTTCTCTTCTCTTCTCTTCTCTTCTCTTCTCTTCTCTTCTCTTCTCTTCTCTTCTCCTTTCCTTTCCTTTCCTCTCCTTTCCTTTCCTCTCCTCTCCTCTCCTCTCCTCTTCTCTCCTCTCCTCTCCTTTTCTATTTCTGAATCATCCCTTCCTTTGCTCCCCTCTCACTCACCCACTCACTCTTGTCAGTATCCTCTTGTTTCCTTGCATGCAGCCACTCTGTTTCCCTGGCTTCACGTGCCTTTCACTCTCCACACCACAGTGCAGATAAATATTTTAGAATATGGACTCAGCGAACGGGATCATTCATTATGTCACTCTCTCCTTATTGGCTCGCACTACAAAGCGTGGTGGCCAGGCAGGCAGTCCTGCTGTTGCAAACGGCAAGTGTGTGCTTGCACTCTCCCTTCTCCTTCTTCTATTTCCCCCACCTTTAGCCCTCTTTACTGTATGTTTCTTTCAGCTCTCTCTTTTTCCTTGCCCTATCTCCCACCCTCTCTCTCTCTTCTATCTTCTTAGAGAAACCATCATGGGTCATGCTCTTCTGAGTCTTTGATCATGGAGTAGTCTTTCAGCATGTTGACTACAAGGCCTCTCACCTCCCCAGTGGTTGTTGCAAAAGAGGGGGCACACTTATCTGGCTGCTATGATGTTGATGGTTGAAAGCATTTGCTGATGTTGAAAGCTCATCTCTATATGTGTGCGTGTGCGTGTGTGTGTGTGTGTTTGTGTGTGTGTGTGTGTGTGTGTGTGTCCACTTAGACATGATCAAAGACTCTGTTATAGCATTGGGTTGTGATCATATTGTAACTACATTCTGGGTTGGTTGATAAGCAAGGTATTCTGTACCTACTGTATCTGACATAGACAGGATAATGATTATGTCATGACACAGTCGTCATCAGGAAAACAAATAAATAAATAAAAAAATCCTCCAAGCTTTAAATTTGCGCATTCTTTCAGAATAGCTTAAATGGTTGGAACTTAGATTCCCTGCTACTGCAAACATTTGCATTTCATCCACATCTATTTGTTCAGTTATTGCATGGAAAACTTCCTTCCCTGCGCCATAATGGGTTTGTCCTCAGGGCACAAGCTCTGGTTCAAATAGAAAAAGCCTTTTTTCCTCAGTCTTTACACCTCATGTGTGTAAAAGATGGTTGGGTGTCTGAGAGCTTCGCCGCTCCATCCAACTGCAGAATTCTCCCCTTTGTAAGATGCAGGGGATGGCCTTGATGTGACAGCTTGCGATGTTAGCCCAAGTTGTTTTTGACAGAAGACAAAGAAAAAGAGAAGGAGGGAAAGAAAAAACTGAAACATAAAGGCAGCGCATTGGAATTTTTCTTCTGAGGTGGATTGCCTTTGCAGGAATCAATTCTTTCTCTCTCTCTCTCTCTCTCTCTCTCTCTCTATCTCTCTGTCTTTTTTTTTTAAGAAAAACATCTTTGTTTTTCTCTGTATCTTTGCTTTGTCATGACTGTTAAGAACAGCCTGTTTGATTGAATTTGCCCCTGGAGACATTTAGTGATCTTGATGGATTCTTTGGATGCATGACCCAGGCTTGCTGGAAGCATCTTTTTCAGATGTTGTTTTCTATGACATTATGAAAACCGCTCTTCCCTTCGCAGCAGACTGAATGTAGTGTGGTATTGTTTGACATACTGTGCTGCTACATGACAGTCTATGAGAATGCCAATGACAATCATAGGAAAGGACATTTAGATTACTGTAGAGGCTCCCTGCCCTGTCTCTTTCTATCCGGCCACCTATCACTCCATCCGTTTTGTAATCTGTCTTCTCTTCATCTTGAGTTTGACTTGTAATGATGAAGAGCTGGTCAGAGGGGTATAGGATGTGCGTATGTGTGTGTGTGTGTGTTTGTGTGTGAATGCATATGTATCTCTATGTGAGCGCTTTTTGTTTTTCAAGCTGGTGTTTTTGTGTGAATGTGTGGGTCTCACGAGTGTGTACATGCGTACAGTACGTGTGCAGTGTGTGTGCTGGTATGCATGTGTGTCCAGTACCTCTGTACCCTCGCTGGGTCCGAGTGTGACCCTTGGGCTGCACCTAGCAATCAGTCAGCCGAGCCCTCCTGTCTGAGTGTTCCTCCTCCAGCCCCATGCAAGAGCCCTCCTTATCACCGTGTGGTAGACCTTCCCTCTGCCCCTCACTGTTCTCAAGGTGAGCTTCACTCCACACCCGCCATGTAACACGGCCTTTCTACCTCGACTATCCTTGACATACACATTTGTTGTATCTAGCCATCCTCTGCTTATTACCTGCAATCTAAAAGGAGGGTGAATGTTGAAGCTTTTACCTTCCTTCCAGCTCTTCTTCTCAAGGTGAGCCTCTCCCAGTGCTTTCTCTGCACAGCCGTCCACCAGCCCTCTATCCACTACTTACTATTAACACACATCTGACAAAGGAGTGGAAGTTGAAAGGTGGCCCATCCCGTCTCTCTCAGCCTCGCTTCCTCTCAAGGTGAGTCTCACCCTGCTCTCATCTTTTCTCTTTCTCTGCTCCATTTTGCCTTCATACACACACACACACACACACACACACAAACCTTTATCCTTTAGGCCCCTAAAGTAAAAAAAAACACCACTGAGAGATACAGAGTGAAAGTTGGACCCATGACCATCTCTCTCCTTCTCTTTTTCTCTTGTGCTTTCTTGGAAGGCCTACCCACCTCCTCCCAGGGCATCGCCTGTAGTTTTGATGCCCACATGCTTGGTGGAGAGGTCAACATGCCCGCGGTAATCTCAGACCCTGCCAACAGTAAAGGCGTTTCAAGGAGGTTGTTCTATATCTATATCCATATCTGCTGGCCCTGCCTTGGTGCTCGTGATACAATTTGAGCGTTAGAGGAACAAAAGATGGTAGGAAATTTGACAAGGGCAGTTACAGGATTCGATCAAGATACGCTATCTCAGTTTATGAATTTATGTTTCATGATATCTGTTGGAAGTTAGTCGCAGTGTGGAGGAGCTGTAGCCATGAAGAGTCTGACTGTATGACTACAAATTTGAATGTTTTTGAATTGACCTTTTAGAAATAATGAGCAGCTTCATACAATACCAACACCACCAACAAAAAAACATGGAGTCTTATTTTTCAGGTGCTCCAATCTTAGATAGTGCTCACCTGCAATTGAGTAAGTCTGGGAGTGAGCAATTGTGTGGGTAGTAAAAATATGCTCATGAAGATGTTTAATCTCCTGCTGCAGAGAAGTACAGTTCAACCTCAGAAGATTGCAGCAGATGGAATTTGAG
>NW_027279176.1:0-75076 GCF_046629955.1 Centroberyx affinis | reverse complement strand
CCTCTCTACAACCCCCAGAGAACAGGTGTGAACTTGGGTTATACATGCGTAGGTGACGAGAGCAATAGCGAAAGTGGAGAGGGAGTTTTTCCAGTCGAGAAAAGTGAGAGTCACGGGCCCTTACTCAAAACACTCAAACATGCCTTGTGGCTACATTGCATTCTGGTCTACTGAGACTACTCTTGGTAGAGAAATTGGTCTCTCTGCCTCTTCTATGCTGGATTTCTCCCTGTGTGATTGTTGAACATCGGTACAAAATGGTGAGTCTAGAAAGAACCTCCCTGCTCTTTGATTCAGAGGGACTGACACCAAGACCTGACGTTTACTGTTGATGTTTTAGATAGCTGAAAAATATTCTGCTACCAGACTCGATTGTAGCTGCTGGAAATATCTCAACATGTCGTCACATTGTGTACATTTGGCCAGTTATCCACAGGAATAAAAATAAATACACAACCAAATAACAAAATAGACCCAGAAATGCAAGGTACATCCCAATTGCACCGGAACTGTAGGGGATGTTTTCCACAATCATGGCAGCCTTTGCAGCCTCGGTGACAGGCTCAATAGGTATTGGAGGACCCAGCTGGTTGGTATGTTTTTACCACCCTAGGGTTGATATTGTCCAGTGCTGTGGGTGTGTGGGCGGAGCCTCCTTAAGGTTCTGCATGCTTAGTCAAAAGAGATGGACAGACTTGGGGTGAGCGAGGGTGTCAAATCTGTTGAAGAACATCTCCTTCTGTTGTGGGTCCACTGGGCTGCTTGTACCACATGATGATCCTCACCCTGCTCCACACTTCCTTCAGGTTGTTAAAAGATAATTTGCCCTTCATCTTGTCCCCTTAGTTGTCTTTGCCCTCCCATATTTTTCTTTTCAGCTCCCTCTCTACATTACTGAGCATGACTTTGTCACCGTCCCCGAGGGCCCCTTTCTTTTGAATTAAAACCTCTTTTAAGTCTTTAGTGATCTAGGGTTTGTTGTTGGGGAGGCATCACTTTGTCTTTGTGGAACTTGAGGAGTCAACACAAAAAGTAAGTAATGCACTGCGTAAACACATCATTGACTTCCTCAGCACATGCAACATATTCCACTCTGACAGAGCCTCCTTGGCCACCATGGTCCTGGTGGTCACTGGCTGCCATTGAAACTGTAGGCTGGCATACATTAAGTCCAGAGCCTGGTCTTCTAGTAAGGCCCTTAACAAACTGAGAGAAGTTGGGTCGTGTAGAGGAAAGGCTGCAGTGGTTGACATCACCAGAGGTAGCCATGGAAAATAGGATGGGTGCAGACCAACCATGAGTTGGTCCGTTTTGGTGGGCTTTGATGGTGATATACCCCAGGTTACACCATTTATTGTTCACACACAGAGCCAGTCTCCCTCCTTTCCTCTTTTTAATCCTTGGGCTTTCTATCTGCTCAGATGGTGTGGTAACCCTCCAGTGCCACAGCTGAGTCAGGAAGTGGAGGATACAGCCATGTCTCACTAAAGCAAAAGAAGCTACACTGTCTCTAGCCCCAGTGGCTCCTCATAAGTTCCAATATCTTGTCCAACCTATTTGAGCTCCGTTTGCCCTTTATGATAGTCGGCAGGTACGGCTTATGTCCCCTTTTCCTGGTTTCCGCTCTCAGGCTGCCTCTTTTGCTTCTCTTTCATGTCCAGCTGTGCTCTCAGTTAAAAAGCCTCTTATTATTTTCTCTGTCGATCTCTTCAAAACAGACCATCCAGAAAAACCCAGCAGAGCCAGAAAAATGTTCTTGAACCAATTACTTAATGACAATGAATGAAAATGAAAATGAAAAACATGCGTTAAGAAAGGCAATACAAAAATTGATTGCTGCTGCTGTGGCTTGTCTTGATTGAAGGACCCTCAGCGCAGAGCATAATGAATAACCAGTGTACCTGCTGTTCTGATGAGGAACAGACAACAAAGAAGAAATAGTGAGGGAGGGAAATCTACGGAGGGACATTCTGCTATTCCTACTGGAATACCGCTGGGTCGAGCGGGCGGGGCCCTTAGGTCAGCCAACCAAAACTACCAAACCTATCCAAGACCCCCCCGCCCTCTGTGAAATATCACTTGAACTAGACAGTGCTGTATGCTCTATGGCTTTGCATCATTTATTGAGCAGCTTAATAATAATTTAACAATAGGGTTAATAGGACAGCCTGAATGCAATGAAAGTCAAAGACAGACTATTTGGCGCCATTGATTGCCTGATCAAATAATATGCCCAAAATAAGTGTAGTTTAATATGAATGTAGTTTTTTCTGGGTATGATGTTTCTTGCTGGAGTAGTTAAATATCCTTGTGTAGCGACTCTTATTTAAAAAGGAAACCACAGAGGCACTGAGTGAGTCTAGGCCAGTGGTTTTCAATCCTGGCCCTCGGGACCCAGAATCCTGCTGCCATTCTGTCCTGCCAGGTAGTTAATTGCAGTTAAGTGCAGTTCACCTAGCATCCCAGGTGTAAAAACGTTCCTGATTAGAGGGCTAAAATGAAAACCAGCAGGGCTCTGGGTCCTGAGGACCAGGATTGAAGACCACTGCTCTAGGCAGTTGGTGCATCACGGTAGGACAGCAGACATCATTATGCAAGGTCATTCACTCTAATGCAGTAGTGTGGCTCTAGAGAACCCATCCCAGCACCAATGAAATCTTCCTCTATAAGACTGGGTATCTTCCATACCTGCTCTACCTGTCAGAACCAGTCTATCTATCTGGTTCCATTTCTTTTCAGTCTCCTTGTGAAAACATGAGCATTAACAACATTTCATCATGGAGACACAGCAACTTATTATGACTCCTTATTCACTGGCAATAACACAAAGGTTTTTAGCTTTTAATAGCCCCATCTTAAAAAAAATAAATCAAAGATAGATATAATAAAAATATAGGCTACATGCTATAACAGACGTTTAATTTTTTAGAGTCTTGTGGGTTTTTGCACACAATAGAGCTGCAGTAAAAGTAGCCGTGAAGTGAAATTCAGTCTAGTCTTCCTTTACAGCCTATTGCCCATATGCCCGCGTCACCTTGCCTTTGTCTCTGCAAATGTTTTTATGTTTTATGACAGCCTTTCATTACTTGTATTTGTACTGTTTTAAATGGCACATATAGCTATGGTATTTATTTACCCATTTATATAAATACTATACATAGATTTCTTTTTGCATACATTTTTCCTAGTGCTGCAACAGGGTTCTTGAGATGTAGAAACTGGGCCCCTGACATCATGATAGTGGCATGTATCAATTAAAATAATTTAACAAATCAATAGTGGCCATTTGGCAGGCCGCTGTCAGTGGCAGCAGCAACCGTCTGACAGCAAATGCTTGTGGTGTGTAGATGTTTTGCTTGCCTGATTGTTCAGCGGAGGCAGTCGGTCGGCCAACAGTCCTCCACATCTTCATGCTCCGCTTGTTTGATGGAGACCACCCTCTGTCATGAAGCCAGCTCTACATAGTCAGGGTATCTTTGTGATAACCGGCTTCACAAAACCAAACGATGTCAATCCCGGCTAACTGGTCTCATGAAGGTGGTTATCGACTGGCTCTGTCAACCCAGGAGTTTCCAATCCAGTTATGAGCATGTTCACATGAAAGGGGCGGGGTTTAGATAGCCAATCACATGCAACATTGACAGATCCAGAGCAGCGTGTTTAAGATAAGGTAAAATTAAACTATTAATCCCCATGGGGAAATTAGATCACTGCAGCAGCAAAAGAAATATGATTCAGCAGGGAAAAGGAAGTGGAAAAAAGCACACAACTGCAATGTACATATAAGGAATAAAAACTTTAGAAAATAATATAACAATAAAAGCAGTAGACTATAAATAATTGTAGGGTTATGTAAACATATGCTGCTGACAATTTCAGTGCCTTTTGTAAACTGTAAAATTGGGAAGGATGGGAAAGAAATGGATTAGTCACAAAATTCAGCTCTGCTGTCTTTTAGTGCGTGGTGACACTTTTATCAAGACATTTCTCACGGCATGTGGGCAAAACCATATGACACAGCAGAGGTGAGTTTGTGTGTGGGAATCTTGATTTGTTTTCTATGGGTGATCTGATGGGGATCTGGATCCCAGCACCATTTTGAGGAGAGCCTATGGTGTGCACGTTCCATATTTATCAAAAGAAATGGATTACTAACTATATTATAATAAACTATTATAATGAACAATACAAAAACATTGTAACAATGAAAAGTAACGCTGGAGCCAAGGCTAGAAAGGACTGCAGGATGAGACTACAGACAGTGTAAAAGCTTAAGTAAATAGGCTTATCACTGCTTTAAGAAACAGTGGTCATACTTTTCATTCATACAGTATTGTGTCGTCACATTGAGGCTTTGAAAAGATTTTCTATTCACAAAGTCCGCAGGGCTGCAGTGACGGAATATAGGTGCAATCTATTGGACCAATCACTCTCGGGAATCATATGAAATAATTTCAGTGCATTTAATATGCAACAGAAATTTCATTCATTATTGATAACTATAGTCAGCTAATGTAAGCTACCTGCTATTTGATAAAAGCCCTTGTTTATAGCCAGAGTGGGCCAAAGTCGGGATGACAGAGTTGACAGATACCAACCTCTGCATTGTTAACGGAGCATCAAAATAGCTGGAACTGACAATAAGATAACTCTAAGCAGCGCTGCTTTATGGAATGGCAAACTGTAAACAAAAAGTCTCTCCAATGTATGTCAACACAAACTATGTTTTATATCTGTTTACATACCATAATGATTTTTCCTAATTTCATTGTTCAATAATGAACAAAGTGGGAATAAAATAAAACAATTTCATAAGTATCGGCAGTGGTATCATCTACAGCGAGTACCAAGCTTACCTCCTTTGGACAAGAACACCTGTCAATCAAACAGTGAGTCCAGTACTGTGACGTCTTTTTCCTTGGATTCTGTGTTGATGCAGTTTGAGTTTCTCTTTTCTTTGTCTGTTCAGCCATGGTCGCTATCACTGCTCATGCTAACTACCCAGTTCTTCTTCTGTTTATTCCAAACAAACCGCAAACAGAAAACGCATCACTTCCTGTGCACCAAAGAGAGGAAGAACCCAGGACAGAGCTACCAGACACGGAGTGTTTAGAACAGCTAAAAACTTTCATGAACTGAGTATAGGTTGTATCAATATTGTGTTACATCAATCAGCGAGAGAGAGGAGCATGATCAGCTGTTGAAATGATGATTGTGGACTTGGTATTTTGCTGACTCAATGTAAATGTAACCCTCTCTCTCTCTATCTGTCTAATCTCACAAGCAGACTGCCTTTTTTTTTATCAACACATTAGGTTTAAGGAGGATCTGAATAAGTCATTTGTCAGAGTTAAATGAAAGGGAGAGAAAATGTCCAGGGTTCATCTTCAGTTTCAGTGGCTGGGGACTGAGTGATGATGTTCATTTACCATTGGTCTGGCTGGCTATTATGCGGAGAAGTTTGTGTTGGATGAGTTCCAGGCTTTGGGCCTGGAGTTGACCATGCTGTCTGTACGCTATAAATCCCCCCAAGTTTGTCTTTTATCTGATTAAGTGACAATGAACTCCACAGGAATATAACTGAAGAATGAAAATGGTTAGTATGCAGTATGTAGGCTCAAACCTTTGAATTTGAATAGACAGGCACAGGTTTTAGGCTGTTTTTACCTATTCTTGCCATAAACAGACTAATGACAGGTTTATTACATATTTCATTGCATAATAAAAGGGTTACTGTTGTGTTACAATTTTACAGTCTTCAATGCAGTAGATTCCTGGTGATTAATTTACTGGATTACAAATGGACTGAAAGCAGCAAAGTAACACTGTTAAACATATTAAACCCCCTAAACGAGGCTGATATACAAAACTATGGACCAAGGAAATGCCACCGAGCTAATTGCCTTGCTATCCGCCATCTGAAGCCTCCCTTGGTTCCAAAGAAGCGCGTCTGTGCTAACATTAGCACCTCCGCGGGCGTGCGCGCGGTCCCAGTAAATTAATTGGACAAACACGACACCTTTTCATATTACACAAATCCTTCGCCACCTCTGCCACCGCTCACACCAATAAAAGCAGACAGCGAGGCAGACAGGGAGCTGACAGGAGGAGAAATAGATGGCCTTTTCACCCTCTTTGAGCCACTGCCTGGACAATCCCTCTTCTCCTCCCCTCATCCCTCTTTCCCCCCGTCCGCGGCATTAGGAGTCGCAGCGTTTCCATCACTCCGGTGGAACCCCTGCAGTTCTGACCGGCTGCTCTCCGTGGCCGCCACCCCGCAGCCCTTCCCTCATCTACATATGGCTCCTGGCCCTACACCCTATTCTGGCCCCCACCAAGACGAATCACTGTGTCAAATAGGGAGCTCATTAAAGTTTTAGACCAAGTCTGCTTTCACCCCGCCTCACCTCACACCTCCGGTCCGCTCCTCTGTGCACATTTCTTTTGGCCTTTTGCCCTCAAGTCAAAGAATTAATGTAAAAAAAAAAACACGGGGCTATTAAACAATTACTGGTGGCAGGGAAAGGAGGAGGAGGGATGGGCAAACAAAGGTAACATTGGGGAAACAAGCTCATTTTTGGTTACATTGTGGGAATACATTTCACTTGGCAAGGTCTTGCAGGCTGCACACGGTTGTCAGACATCTTATCCTGCCCTTTATGCTGCGTTCCATTCAAAGTCCAAAGTCTGAAATTCCCAGCTGGTAGGTTGTAATTACAACCTCTGTGCATTCCAGTGGTCCAGCTCGGAAAAGCCAGGGAAAGAAACTTTCGACGTCCGTGACATTTCTTTTGCCCAATATAAAATACTGTTCCCCATGCAACAGCTAATGCTATGATATTTAGCTTTGTTAGCTAAGTTTTTTGACAGATTTAAGGTTGTGAAAACTCTGAGTTTCCTACTTGAAATTCCAACCGTCCCACCACATTTGTCCTAGCAGAAAGAATTTCTGACTGTCTGACATCTGTGGAACGCAGCATTACTGGGCTGCCATAAGTGCTCTGTCTACCTGGTGGTCAGAATATGTAGATCAGGAGAACATTGCTGTTCTACAAGACTTGAATATGCGTGACAGAAAAACAGACGAGGAGGTGGAGCTCTAAATGGAGAGGTAGATGAAAATAGGAAGAGAATAGCCATGCCAAAGTGTGCCAGAGGAATTGCAATACCAAAAGGCATCTAACAGTATTTAAATCATTACAGACAAACTGTCTGGCCTCCACTACCGCCGTACTTGTAAGGTTGTGACTCTGCCCTGACAGTATTAACAGTCTGTTTGCATTGGGATCTCACTAATGCATTTTAACACCCATCCACCCATACCACATTCTCCGCATTATCTGCCTGGGGCATCGCCAAAACTCTAAATGACTGAGAAGCACCTCTGTCAGCCTTTTACCACTAAGCACCAAGCTGTGAAATTTACCCATTTAGCTACCTAAAGCAAAAGGTCATTGGACTAAAGCCATTTCCAGATTTGCCGTTAAACATTTGTGGAAAAGAAAGAGGAAGACACAAAAGGGGAGAGCACAGTTCAGATAGGACATTTTTGAAGCCTCCGCCTTGTCGTTAGAGGGCAGGGAATACAAGCGGCTTTGACATTAACAAATAAAGGCAAATATGTCTTCTGTGATTGCATAATAATTACTCTAAACACAAATAAAATATCATTTAATAATATCCTGAATGTCTTTTTCTATGATTGTTACTGTGGCTGGTCTGTCTACAATAATTCCCTCAGGCAGGTAAACACCGTCACATTACAGTCCACACTGATCCCATGTGATTACAGGCTACATGGCATTATAATGAGACTGCTGGAATGGATTTTAAATGGACACCCAGCAGGACAAATATCTCAGATGCAGAGCCTATTACCAACAAGCAATTAAAGTAGATAATGTCCTCTAATGAACCATTCTGCATTATCACTGTATCTCATCCGCCGTGGCCAATTTCAAAGTATTATTTTCAACTTAACCGGTCCTAATATTAGGTTAAAGCCAGTACTGGAAATGTGATTGTGAAGCAGCAGAGAGCAAATGGCCACAACAAAAAGGTGCGCGATGTAAAACAGACCGCGGCTCGTTTGCCATTACCATCCGACGAGGGAGGAGGCGAACATGGAGCGAACACACGGCGGTGACAGCACCACACTCACAATTAACCTTGGAGGTGGAGTGACGCATGTCTCACGGA
Source organism: Centroberyx affinis (assembly GCF_046629955.1). Classification (NCBI taxonomy): domain Eukaryota; kingdom Metazoa; phylum Chordata; class Actinopteri; order Beryciformes; family Berycidae; genus Centroberyx; species Centroberyx affinis. Next base: position 66,877 of record NW_027279176.1, on the reverse strand, counting down.
GGCTCATTCAGGTGGGAAATGGAAACATTTACTCTAATGTTGCAAAGGAAAATAAGGATTTAATGGTGTGGGATTACCGTTAAGGAGGTAAATTGTTGTATGGAAGGATGCTGGTTTCACAGTGGGACACTGCTTGTTGTTACAGATGTTGTTTTGGCTATCATGTAGCTATGTCATGGGGTATAAAGTCTAGATTTCGACTTTTTGTACTATATTGTGTTTGAATGTGTGGCTTGCTCTGAATGATGCAGTGTATTCTGTCCTTAGTCATTTTGCAAAACATCCATAGCTTGTATGTATTGTTGAATGTTGTGTCGTCTACACTTAGAATAGACTTAAATAGCTCTGAATAATTTCCATTCAGTAAGCTGTCGTTCACGATGGCACAATTAGCTTGATGTAACCGACAATGTTACAGCGATGCTAACGTAATTACCATTTTACACTGCAAATTTGCCAAAAGTTACACAAAACTGCATGCTTCAAGAGTCATTTGAATGACAAGACAAACTCACCAGCTTGCAGATTTACATTTCCCGAGGCTCTATGAGAAAAGATGATGAGCCATTAGGTGGCTGTTGACTTGTCATGTTATATCTTAGTATGCATTTACCACAAGCAAGCTTTTACTGGATTTCCACCATTTTTGAAATGTTTCTCACAGGTTGTAAATGTGAGACGTGATGACTGCCAACGAACAGTGTTCATTTATTGTCTGTACCAGCTTATTCAGGGTCAGGGGAATGAGCATTTCCCTTCTCAAGAATTTTTTAAAGTGGTGAGACGCGATGGCTGGCCTCCAATGGCTTTGTTAGTGAAAGCTGCAATCTGTTGAAGAACCACTGCACCAGAGTCTGGATCCATGAGGGCAAAGGTCTCTGACAATGGAGCAGAGAAATAGTAAATAGGGTCTTTGGATCTGAAGCTGTCCAGTGTTCTTTCTGAGAGTCTTTCCACAGCCATCTTTTCCATTTTGTTTCCTTATTCTCTGGTAATGGCCTTGTTCAACACTTTATAAACAGATAGCCTTACCAAGCAGACACTTACTGTGGCAACTTCTACACATGCTCAGTCTGTGGCTCAGTCAGTTCCCAGGCACATCTTCCACTTGCCTACTGATATTATCGCATAACTGAGGCCATTTCCAAACTAATTTCTATTGTCCCATCATTTTTAGGTTCTCAGGTCATGGATGAACGGACAATTATACACATCTTATTACAGAACGAGCAATCAATGTGTTGAAAAGGCTGTGGATGCTTTTGGGGTTGATTTTTGGAATGTCCATTGCAGGGCCATGTACCCAGGCAAGCAAGACATTAGGAGCTGAAGCAACTGAGAGTTATGCTTTAGTTGAAACAGACTAAAAGGCAAAGCTCAAAGGAACAAACAAGTATCAGCACATCCACCACTAGGTGGTCCTACTACACACTCAAAAGTGTTTAGTTTTGTAGAGACATAGGCAGTTTTGCAAAAAAGTGTTTAATTAAACACATTTCAATAAATAGTCTGCTATTTGAACACAGTCTAATACTGTCATTGCACACTGTCATTTTAAAATCCAGCAATTCATAGTTATTTATTTTTATGGTTACAGTATCTCTTTCCCTTGCTTTCTCTCTGCTTTCTCCCTTGTTCTCATTCAGACCAAGACTAAGAGGTGTCAAGACCAAATCCTGGAACAAGTGACACTCATTCAAGACCAATACCAATGTGCAAACCTTTCAAAATCACTACCATAGCGCTGTTACTGTATGTGTTAAACGTAAGATTAAATCACTGTAGATGTCCATACATTTGGTCTATGACAAAAATGCGAGACCTTACATACAAATATTCAAAAGAAGACCAAGACCGAGACAAATTAGGTCCAAGACTGAGATAAGACCAGGACTTTCAAAATTCAGTCTTGAAGCCGCTGGAGTCACTGCTTTGAGCAAACGGATGATCGTTGGAATGCCTGTTGACCGAAATGAACCTCAGCAACCCTTCAATTTCAGCCTCATCATGTGATCAACCAGGATGAGCCCCAGCAGTGACACTATCACTCCCAAGGCAGAAAACCAATTTCTGTTTAGAGCTCGGCAAACCCAGATGCAATTTGATGAGGGGAAGATTTCTGAGAGTGGGTGTATGAGAGTCATTTCCCTCTTTCTCAAATTGCACGTTTCTGAGATTTACCATCATGTGAGCTTTCTTTCTCTCTCTCTCTCTCTCTCTCTCCCTCTCTGATTTCCCTCTCTCTTCTGCCCACACTTCTCTCCTTTTTTATCTGCCAGCTTGTGACATGACTAATGGATGCCACATGGAATCTTTCAGCTGCAGAGAGACGGGGGGAAATCAGAGAAATAACACTTTGAGACCTCCTCTCACCTCTCTCAATTCACATTCTCTCGTTGGATCCAAGAAGTTTCTTGGAAATGGTATCTGACGTGTTTATGAATATTTTCTACATATGACAAATTTTGCACAGACATATTTCATCAAGATATTTTCCAGCCAAGGAGCTGAATATTCAAGTTTGTTGATATGTATTATCTTCAGGAATCCAGCGGGTTCATGTGCACAAACTTTGAAATGCACCTTACTGTTATTCAGTCATTGAGGAGAACTGACTACTTACCTTTACTCCAAGGCACTGGTGCAGGATCAGCTTTTGTTCCTGGAATCCAATCCCAAAAGTTAGATGGAGAAACTTACAGCTAACCTGGAGCCAGTGTAGGTGCCAGTAGAAGCAGCCGTGCCATAATTTGATGTAATCTCAAAGAGTCCAGCTGTTCTCACAAAGTGATGCTGGCCTTTATTACCCAGGGTTCATAGAGGATCTGCGAGCAGACAGCCAGACCCTTTTCTCTTCTTTATCGGCCTGCCCAGTGGAGCACAGACTTTAGATATATGAGACTGCAGGAAGGAAGGAGGGAGGATGAAGGGACAGACAGAGGGATGAAGAGAGCGTAGAAGGAATGTAGAAATAGTGAGTGAAACGAATGAAAAGATCGCCCCTGAAATAATGCTGCCTCTCATTTATACAAATTTTCTGAGCTAGATGTGAGAGAATGTTACACAATGCATCGGGAACACCTGTGTCCAGATCCCTACTGCAATTCCTTGGTGTTTAAGGCAGCTCAGCCATCAAAGCCTGTCTGATCATCAGTTACATAAAACACATCAGTGCCAGATATGGCCCATATTTTCCCACAAGCTAAGGTTTTTTTTCTTTTTTTTAAATAAAGTTTGAAAACCAGTGGTACAGTCGGATGTTGGATGTGCAACACATGGGCTATACATTACATGCGTCCATATTACATTTCCTCAATATCTAATGTAAATCTGCCATAACAACAGCATTTTGTTGTAGTTGCAAAAGCATGAGCCTCAATGATTTCTGAAAATTTCTTTAATGGTCTCAGCCATCTGGAGATGTTTACTGCTTGCAAATGCATGAAAGACAGGCTGAGATGCTGATTAATTGCTCCTATTTTAAGGTACTTGCAGACTGTATTGAATTCACATTACCTTACATTCCATGGTCTTGAAAAGCTAAAACAACATAACTTAGCCAGTAGCATTGTTTTGTTTATTTTTTTTTAATTTATTTATTTTTTTCCTAAAATAAATTGGAAGGTTGTGACAATCTTATAATAAAACTTTAGGTCCACACTCATTCTTTGACACCACTGGTGTTCAATATCAGCATTCCCAATCAGAACAGATCATCTATCACTAGTGTGAGTGAGATTATCGGCTAATCTCTATCCTTTAGCCTAAGAGACTGTTGAGCCGTGGCATTATCTAACCACAATATCTCCCTGTCATAAAATAGACATTTTTATGGGTTAGTCATTACAGCCAGCCATGGAAAATACAGTAACATATGGTGACATATGGTATTAATCCTTGGACCTTCAAAGAGCTGTATGGAGGCAGGCCAGCAGTATTTTTTCGAAGAAACTCTATGTTTGTAAAGTGTTTTCTTCCCTCTAAATCAAAGACTGGGTTGTCTTATGTTTCTGAGCATAGCTGTCATATTATAATGAATTGCCACAAATATGACATGGTGGCCAGACAAGCATGTTCCAGGACAACAAATCATGCTGATCTTGTTGCTATTGAATCTCTAAGTTCTCAAGGAATGTGTTATGGTCTATTATAATTCCTGCATGCTGCCAAGCCATGACACGGCTTCTGACTTCTCCCTTTGAATCCATGCCGTTGCCTACTTATTCTGAATTACAGTAGATAGTTTGCGAGGGTGCTGTAGAACATATATGGTATAAAAAATTTATAATATGGAATTACAGCGCACAGGTTGACCTGCTGCCTAGTGTGGTTGTCATGTGGAATTCACAGCAAGTACCTATTCCTGTTGAAGTGTCCTTGAGCAAAATCCTCTACCTGCTCCAGAGACATTATTCTGACCCAGAACTCTGTCCCCACTGGTGAGTGTCTCATAAGGAAAGCAAATGCATAATAATTGTGTGTTGTGCAACAAATATTACAATTTCAGTCCATGTCATGCTGTTGTTGCAATTCCTTGGTTACCAATAGCAGTCAATAAAAGTAGATTATGTAAAGACATAGTTCACCCAAAAATGAAAATCTTGTCATTATATCCTCACCCTCATATCAGTTGAAACACTAGTGAAGTTTGTGTGTCCACATAACACAATAGAGAAGAGGCAATGCCAACAGAAAGAGAGAGCCTTTGCTTCACGGAATTGGATTTGCTCATGCCGCTGCTTGAGAAGCTGGATAAATAGTATATGTCCATGCGATGCTGGTTGAGAGTGTAAACATGGAAATGGGGAAAAGAAAGGTCACGTGCGCAAGCGTGGACACTTTCAAAAATAATGGTTTTAGTGAAGATGTGCTAAATACTGGTGTAAATGTAGGTCTTTTGGACTTGCAGTGCAATTGTTTGGCTTCAGAACACTTGGATTATACTGCATGAGCTATTTGTAATTTTATGGTCATTTTTGCCCTTTTTGGAACTCAAATCCCCAGCCACTTCAGTTGTTTTGGAGAAGGCTAGCTAAATAGCTGTGTGTTATGTTGACATACAAACTTCACGGGTGTTTCAGCTGACATGAGGGTGAGTAGATAAGAACAAATTATTTTATTCTTGAGTGAACTATTCCTTTAATATCCCTTCAAAAAAGACAAGAAAAAAAGCATTGCGACACGGTTATCTGTGAAATAATGCCACTAACGTCACTAAGATACCACAGGTAACAACGTTACTAACGTTAAAGTTTTTAGGGCAACGGAAGACGTGGATGTATGTAAATTAACAGCAGAGAGTGGGGCTCAATGTGTAGGATCTAATACGGCATTATCAGTATGGGACTCAATGTGGCATTTAGCCCATAGGTGAGAGGCCATCTCTTAGTCAAAGACGCCCTCTAGAGGCCATCTGACGAAGAGACATCTCACTAAGTGTTACCTGACTGACTGGCTGCCTGACCTGAATTTGTCTCGTGATGCCCTCGGCTGCGCTGTGGGAAAAAAATAATCAGACCCTTTTCCAGAGAGGTCCTGAATTTGAATGACACAATGTTGACAATGTTGTGGATATCAATGCCAAGGGCCTGTGACTGTACTGTTGTTTGGACAAGCAGAGCAGACAGACAGAGACCTGAGCCTCGCAGGACAAGCTGGCTGATGTAAACGCCTGTCCGACAGCAGATGCCAAGGATAGGGAACAGGGAAGCGGGAATCTGTGCCAAGCTTCAGGGATACAGCACACACTCATTGGCAACCGTACACGAGTACACAAATGCTTGCATACACAAAAGGCACGGCAATATACATATACTTGCTCAGATTGCTCATGCATGTTTGCACATAGACAAACTGTATCTTCACACTGCCAGCTACATGAGTGACCAGGGAAACTGAGCATATGTGTGAACGGTCAACAAGCTTGTCAGCTGAGAAACATTGGCCACAGTTGAACTTTTCACGTAATCAGCTGTCAACAGCCAATCAGATTTCTGCGCTACCTTGTTTCCTTACCAATGTGATTTAAGTTCATGTAGACACATCAACCAAGTTGCTCGCAGTGTGAACGCACAGTCTCACAGACTCATACCACATGCATGCACACACGCACACTAACACTGAGTAGTGTGACCGAAGTTGTTTGAGACATAATCAATAGACGCTGCACACCTTCTCACAGCGCTTTATCTGACAGCCCCAAATGTGTCATTTCGTCCTCACAAGGTATTCTAAACACAAATGGGGAGAAACGTGATGATGTGTGGAATAAAGCTCAGAGATTGAAAAAAGGGGGGAATTGACAGTGAAAGACAAAGAGCATATGAGGCAGAAACAAGGAGTAAATTACATTTGGGTCCCAGTATATATCCATTTTGAGTGACTGGAGAAAATGGTTCCATGAGACAGTTCATGACTGACGCACATTATACTGAGGCTCAAAACAAACTAATTGGATGAGTATGTAACACTGGAAAGGTTGGTACGTCTTTACATTGTTTGCACACCACTTTTTCGGGGGAAGGTTGTTCCAGTGACTGGTCAGTGCTAGGATTTGGAAGAAGTAAGCTGATTAGCAGTCAAACAAAACAACCCTGGAGGCCAGCTCACATCCATAGTGGAGCTGTCAAGTGTGGTGAGCTGCCCAGTTAACATGGGCTGTGTGCGCCACACACTGCAGCGATCCAAAATGGACTCTTCAAACCCCTGCTGAGCCTGGCCAAGTGAGAGTTAGGCCTCCATTATCCTATCAATCCTTTAGTTGGGGGTCCTTCACCTCTCTAAGTGCAGCATGGGCTCCTGGGGAGCAGGGGTACGAACACATCCGAACGCTGCCTCGGGGCCTTGGCTACGATAACATGGTTCTGCAAAAAAGCTAATTATAGTCAGCCAAACACTTTTCATTTCAAAAGAGGACATTCAGTCACATTTCGTTTATTTCATTTGGAGCTGAATAAAAAACATTTTACCAGTCACCTCTATGCCAGTAAAAGTCAAAGTGTTGGATGTTCATCCTTTCCAATGAGACGGCGAGGTGGAGTCCTGTTTCATCCAATCAGAACAAAAGGTGGCTTGTTGGAGGAGGGTGAGGGACACCGGGAGGTCATGGCAATTACTCTACATCGCTCCGCAGAGTGCACCCCTGCCATATCATACATAATTCATACGCAGGCTTTCAAATTAAACATTACCACTACAATGAGTGTTCACCATGAACCAGGAACACAGAAAAAAAAGAGGAACCGGCCATGTGATCACTCATGGGCTCGGATTAAAACGGTTTGGTTGAGGAACGGGGGATGAGTGATTGAGCACCAACAACGCAACAATATACTTTTAACACTGTTCAGATATTGCCACTTTAAACCCTATCCTCCACACATACGAACACTTTTCTTCGTCCCCACCTCCAATAATCTTAAGTACACACATACACCAAGAACACATCCATTCCACCTTCCCATCTGCATGGGAAAGCCTTAACTGCCAAGGTTGTTCCATGGTCAAACACATTAAGGCTCCATTCCACAGACCATTATAACCCTCTTATTCCCTCCTAGAGCCTATTCCAGAGGCAGTAACATGGATCCCTCTGTCTAGTGCACAGCAGCCCTAATGATAGCTATGATGATCTAGAATGGTTCTGAGATGGAGAGCAGAGAAGCCCCATGTAGTCTCTTTGTGAGATTGATTACACCACATGTAATGATGGACTCATTTCTCATTGAATGGACTCCAGCGGTAGGAAAAGGCGTTTTGATGAATTTCCATGGGCCGCGATAGAGATGAGATGGGTGATTGATGATGACATGATGGCAGAGATGTTTCAGACGTGCGACGGTATGATCCATTCACTGGCAATCAATAAATTGTGACCTCAGCTAAGCCGACAGAGGCCAAGAGAGAGAGAGACGGAAGGACTGAGATAAATGCTGTTGTAATTATTTTCTGTTTGTCAGAACGTTCTAATGTTACATGTGAGATGTGATCTTAAGTATAAAGAAATGGACATACATACATCAGGTGCGGCAGCTGCAGTTGCTTATTGAGAATTAATTGCTTCAACGCTTACATAATTTAAAGTGGTAATCCTCAATCTCCGTTTTTTTTTTGTTTTATTTTTCTCCATCGGTGCTCAGCGCTCATCACTGTGGTCTTTCTGCTCTGCTCTTCCCAGAGATCACCTGCCAATCAAACAGTGTGTCCAGCACTGTGGCGTCTTTTTCCTTGGATTCTCTGTTGATGCAGTTTGAGTTTCTGTAGGTGGCCATGGTGGCTATCACTGCTCATGCTAACTACTAACTAACTACTAACTTCTTCTATTTATTCCAAACAAAACAGAAACGTAAAACACATAATTTACTGTGTGATATTTCCCATGAAAGACCTACCAGACACCTATTTATTTCCCCATTTTCTCCCTATTTTTCTATAGGTGTCAATATATTGATAATATTTTCATGATGCTATGTTGCACTCAGTCTTGGCGGAGGAAAACACCACAGAGGCTTTTCCGATAACCTATTATTGCAATTGATTTTCCCGTATAGCTAATGCATGGGACACATTTCATCACTTTTCTGCAGTTTGGCTTTTTGCACTGACAAGCCAATATTGATGGCCTCATATATGCTCCCTCTTCTATAAAGCTACCAATCCTTCTTTAGAATTTGGAAAGTAATGGATAATGTCTTTCATGTTGTAAAGACAGTGAAAGCATAGTGGCCGCTGCCTATGGAATATTTAACACCACCTTTATGGGAAGAGAGACAGCTATTAAAATGAAATGCTTTTTCTCAATGAAAGCCTTATCTAAATATGATTAAGTTGGCTGCACTAAAGCGCCTGCGGCAATGAACGTCAGTCTGTGGAGGGGGAGAGAATAAAAACTGGTGAGCATTGCTCCGGGAAATGATGGGAAAAAATCTCTCTCCCCCTCTCTCCGTCTGTCGCTCTCTCTCCGTCTATTTATATTTCTCCCTCCGTCTCTCTACCTCCCTTCCCCTTTCTCTCGTCCATCGAGCCGCTCATTACTTCCCAGTCCATGAAGGCAGAGACCTCACCTTTTAACAAGCCTCAGTAAATGTCACACTTTACTTGAGAGGACCCGTTTTTCCAACACTGCCAATTCCCCGGGGTGTTGGACTGGCAGAAATCAGACCACAAATCATCCCTTTAATGCTCACTGTGTTAGATAGGGGAAAGAAACCTCGGGAAAAAGTTGGACGGATTACCTCTAAAATTATACCATCCAGAGACATCCAGAAAACCATTTCGCAAATTTTGATCGAGGTGTAGAGGTCATTGATTAGCCCTCCTCAATGACTCTGCCAACCACTAAAGGGAACATTGATCTCTAAGGGGTGCTGTGCCGTCCCAGTCCCATGCGGTGTGTGAGATGATGATCATTATAGCAGTGAATGAATGAAAGAGAAAGAGGACAGGATACATTAAGAATGACAATGTTATGCCTCACACAGCTGCTTTTGATACATCTGCTCCGAGGTGGAAAACGACTTTCTTTGACCTTCCGAGCACAAACTGTATTTCCTCCTCTCTCATCACATGTGATCGGAAAGGTGGGAATGTGCGCATGTTATTTCTGTCGGGCACATTTGTCTGGAAAGGGGGTCCGCGTTAACTGTCACTGTTAAAGCTGCACTGCTCAGAATTTTAATGTAAAACCCCCCAGCCGTCTTATCAGCCTGAATCACAAAGTGGGGCTGGAACAGATTGAGCGTGCTGCCTTTTTTACAGTGTTGGATTTGCCAGACAAGATGCACAAAAAGATGTACATGGAACATTGCACATTAGCATACCATGTAAAACTACACGCCAATCAACAATACGGGGGATTTAAAGCTGCACTAGGCGAGATTTTTACGTCAAAATCCAGCCGTCTTATCAACCCGATTCACAAAGAGAAGCTGCAGCAAAAAAGAGCGACCCGTCCCTTGTAACTGAGACACAGCGGATTCAAATTCAGTTCTTGTGCCAGGTATGGACACCGGCGCGAAATCTTCTCCACACAGGAATCGACAAGTCAAATCTTAAGAGTGAAATACAAAAGAGTCTTCTAAACAGCAGCAAGCAGCTCTCCGTCCAGAGAAAGCTGGACTCACCAACGTTAGATCTTTTCCCTCTTTCGTCCCTGTGGAATCCTTTGGTGTAAAACATCACAGACTGGCCAGGCCTGTGTGTTGTGGACTTTTATCTGTTTTTTTGGGGGGGATTTCTGGGTACTGAAGTCCTCAAAATCCAAACAGTTACCTCTCGCTACCATTTGGAGCTGCCAATGTTCATTTGTCATTCTATATACCGACACTTGATTCCATCCAGCCATTCATCCATTCTTTCAACCTTCCATTTGTACATCCATCAGTCCAACTGCATTCGTGTATATATATATGTATTTGATTATATTTTCAGCAGGTCAGTGGGTGCGTGCGGCTGAGGTGAAGCCTTGCTCTGCCTTTTCTGAGGCCTCTCCCGGCCAAATCAATTTCTGTTCTCAGCAGGCCATTAAAGAGAAAGAGAGGGAATGTGTGAACTGGAGGGCAGTTTAGAGTGGACTGACCCCGGGATGCCACGCCACAACCTTCTTCTCTTCAAGGCTGCCACTTCATGTAGGAGTATGGGATTGCAAGGAAGCAACATGCATCAGTATCTTACTGTAGCGAGAGAATATCAAGTCTGTGTCCGGTTTGAGCCATGACATACTGTCAAATGTGTTTTGTTGAATGATGCATGGCATATAATGGAAAGTAAAGGTTTATCAACCTTTCTGTCTTTCGAGAAGTGTCTGCATGTCTGTACAAAATTGGAGATCAAATTGCATTGTATAGCATACAGGTAGAGGTTAAATGTCAGTGAAAAGAGAGATTTAACCCTGCTTTAACTTTGAATGGTTTCTGAAACATGCTGTGGCCATTGGAGGACAGAACTCCAATGTTTATTGCCTGGAAACAGCCCCACTGAATCACCGTCTTCTTTGAAAAAGTGGGTGGAACAGTGATACAGAGGGGTTTGTTCCAGGCAACCAACGTAACATCTCAGTTTCCATAACTCTTCATTTCATTGCTCACTCATTACCCTCCTCACAACAGGCTAGAGTCATCTTCAAAGTATTCTTTGTCATAATCTCAGAAAAGGAACTTAATCTGTTTCCAGTCAGTCTGTTTTTGTGAGCCGTGAAGCTTCGACATTCCACTTGCCTTGGAATCTGTTCAACCAAAGCCTATGCAGCTGTATAGGGTTATACTGATATACCGGTTTGCCAGTATATGGGTTTGATATTGCTATCTGATATTTATTAAAAATGGGATCTGGTTCGGTCAGTGTCGTCCACCTCTGATATGATGGATATGATGATATGACACAAACTCCACACCGTAAGGACCAGGAATCAAACCCACAAACCCTCTGGCTGCGAGGCCACATTGCTAAACACTGAGACACTGTAACCCCCCTGAACAAGAAATGAAGAGTGAAAAAAGGAGAGAAATAAAGAACGTGCAGAATGCAGGATTCTTGCCACCTGTTTATCACTTCCTCAAGGAAGTGCATTCATCGCATATATTGCTTCCATTCCTGCTGTTTCAGACGACTGGGGAATGCTTACAATAACCACCGTTTACCAGCCCCATCTCTCACTGTGTCAGTCTCTCTACTCACCGGAGAGAAGCTAATCCATTGATAAAGCATGTCCGCAAGAACTTTGCTGCACGTTTTCATGTCTTACGGTTGTAGAATCGTGATAGAATCGTTGAAGATGGAACACATTCCCAGGTAAGCCTGTAAACGCTTTGCAGGGATCAGGACTCGCAAATGTGCATAGGCATGTGAGAACACACACACACACACATACACACACACACCAGGGTGCCCCCATGATCTCATTTTTAGACGCATTTTGGGGCATTTTGAATACATTTGCATTGCATATTGCCAAATAAACGCTCAATTCTTTTTGATATTGGTTGTTTATTGACAAATGCATCATACAAATTGTTTCAGTCTTGGCCATCCGCCCTATTCAGTTAGGCTATAGTGGGCTATTCCACCTTCTAGCATAATATTGCTACTTGACTTTTAGCTCATTTTCCTTTCCACTGCACCAGCTGCTGCAAGACAAGTAGAAAAAGATGAAGCAAAGCCACCCAATTGGCGCAGACAAACAAAAGAGTGGAAAATAAAAGCTTTGTCTACAACTTTTTCCATCAAAAAACTGCTGCTAGTGTTTGCTGCTAGCAATGTTACCGCTGCCTCCAAGCTCACTGAGCTCCAGTGAACCAAACTGTGGCTCCACTGCCGACACCAACAGCAACCATGATGATGAGTGTGCTGCTGTGCCAACTGATGCTCAAAGCCAAGGACAAGTAAATATTAGAAATAGTGATGATAATGATGAAGATGATGAGGATGATGACCAGCAATGAAAACATAGTGAGTGATGCCATGTGTGTGTCATTTTTTTCCGCAGTGTTCTTGTCAGTGCACAAACCACCAGCCCTTACATGCTTCTATAAAACGTCCAATAAAGACAGGCTCTTAAACAGTGGCAGGGTCTCTAACAAATGGGAGTGTTGAGAGTATGCATAAAAAAAGGCCAGTCCCCAATGAAAGCCAGGTAAAAAAAAAATAAAAAGCCTTGACATTCATTAGGTAAAGATAACTCTATCTATATTAATTATTTCTTTATATGGATTGTAATCTTAATTGTAACCTCTGGCCTCTTTTTTTGTCTATTTTTGTATCTGTGTGTTTTGTTAGGTGTGTTTCAGTGTTTGCGATATTCAGTTGCCAACATAGTCTGTTGCCACAATAATAGACCACTTCAGAGGGTATTATACTGAAAAAATGATTAGCTCACATGGTTAAGCTATTGTTATCTAAAAACTACAAAAACGTGCATTAAATAAAAAATATTAGTGACATTTAAAAATATATTAGGATTATAAAGGTAGTGGACCCAGGTGCCATATGGTCCCTTTCCAGAATAGGATTTTTCTATCACATTACCCATATACTGTTTAATCTCTATGGTCTAACCTTCAAAAAGGGGTTCCACCTAGACCCATGAAGTCAAGTCACAGAACCCTATATGATCCCAGTTCACTGTTCTGTTTCTAAGAGTGCACACATCACCAACTCTAGCCCACGGGAGACAGTGATTGCATTCACGTGTGAATGTTTGACAACTCAATAAAAAAACAGGGTGAGATGCAACACACACACACACACACACACACCCTTCATTTCATATGTCACAAGCATTTTAGGAACTTTCATGGTTGATTTATACCCACATCCCCCATTTATTTCAAACCCTGGCACATGCATACACACACACATACCCAGGCAAACACACACACACACACACACACACACACACAGAGTGTTATTGACATCACTGCAGGGTTTTTTGGTAGAGTGAGATGACGCTCATCTTCCCAGCTCATGGAGATCCAGGAGCTTATCACAAATTGACCCGGCTATAGATTACTGCAAACTCACAAAGACATGCCGTGTCTCTATTGATTCAGTCAGAATGGAGCTGCACGGGTTTTTCAGTAGCTGGAAATACACAGTCTACCTGAATGCTACTCAAAGAAAAACAAACACACACATTCTATCATGCTGTTTACACAAAATGATTCAGCTCATTTTACATCCACATACTGTGTTTCCACTAGCGTTCGTGGACAACCTCTCTATATGTAAATACATATATACATCCCTACTTGTTTATGTAATATCTGCTGTTTTGAGCCATCAAACTTAAAATTGGCTCTTTGGATGAAATGCATGAAAGCTGATGTTTGGAGAGCATTCACATCAGACCTTTGCCTTGGGAGCACTTCCACCCTCTAGGTGGCAGCCTTTAGATGTCCCTTTGGCCTCGTGGATCCACAGGATCAGATGTGAAACCCACTGATGTAAAGAGACTGAAGAGATCCGCCCTGAGCATATCTAATCAGTTTCCAGCCATGCTGTCAAAAAGATCTGTAATTCAGACACACTGTAACCTATCACTTTCCAGAAACAGCCTCTCTCATGACACATTCACTGCACTGTAAAAACTCATAGTGCAATTTAGTGAAACCAGCTCATCTTTAATCATTACCTCAGTGTACATAGAGGGGTTTGTTCATTTCCACTTACAATCACTAGTTATCAGCTTCATAACTTACAGTCAGTAGTTCACATGTTGTGATTTGCAATTATGAGTTGAAAGAGCATCTTAGCACTGATTCACTACACTGGTCCTATCAGATTAATAAGATCATTAGCAGACTTCCCAGCATGCATGGGCGTAGGAAGGAGTTAGACAAACACTGGCAGTGTGTGTGTGTGTGTGTGTGTGTGTGTGTGTGTGTGTGTGAAATCTGATCAAATTAGATCATAAAGGGGCCTCCATTTTCATAGAAATAAAAAAAAAGGATCTAAATGTATACCTTCTGAAATAGGTAGAACCATTATACCATTATAAAAGTATCAGTATGAATGCAGTAGGTAACAACAAATTGCACCAGTGGTGTCTGACATATTATGTTTGAGTTAAAAAAAATTGACATTTTATTATAGCGCCCCCATTAGGCCAGTGTACCTTTTTAAATGCTGAACACACTGCGAAGATGCGTCATAACGCACAGTGCCTGGCATGCATCATTCATTCTAACTATATACACCTGTGGCTGTGGTGTGAATGAGTCATCCAGCACAGACCTGCCAGTATGGAGCATGACATATGGAGTGGGGCCTGTGGGGGCAGCTGCATCCTGTATAGATGTCAGGGCCTTTATAGATGTCAGGGCCCAGATCCCCATTCAATGCGGTCCCACCTGGCTGGTGAGCGACCAGGCATAAATGCGCTTCGGCCAAAGAAGAAGAAATGAATATTTCCCACAAAACTCTCAAAAAATTGACCAAATAGCGGACTTCAATTGAGGATTCCATCATGGATTCAATGGAGAAATGCACTTAGACAAAGTGTGGAACATGCATGTCTCACATAAAACTTCTCCCTCAACCCCAACTGAGAATCTGCTGACAAACTAACCTTTCTACAAGATGAAACCTTCTCATATTGGAACAAAGACTACCAAGACGCTGAACTAGCTGACACAGACCAATGGCACAAATATTGGCTTGTTCATTACAAATACCTTAATCTGGCCTTGTTTATGCCTTTCCGTTCATTTCTTAATTCCTTTCATCCTTTATTTAAGTTTTATAGTTGTATATGTGTAGAGTAGATATGTGTGTTTACAACTGAAACCTGGGCACAGGAGTCACACATGTTGCATTTATAGTGAAAAGAAGTCCTTCAGATTAATTCATTGAATGTGCTATTTTGAAATAAGCCTGGATCAGAAGTGGTGTCTTACCTCGGTTCTGTATCACCAAGTCCCGGAATACAGTGGTGCCCCAAAATTGATGGTGATTCTGCTTTATCACAAATATAACATTTTAAGCAAATTTATCTAAACCACCTCCCACTTGCTACAAGGTGAATTGCTGATGTAGCCGTAGAAACTGGTGGAACCATTACAAAAGTATCAGTATATATTGCCATATGTAACAATGAGAGGATGGGAATGTGAAGTAAGCAGATATGTGAGTCTAAATTTCTATTTTTTTTAATTGTTTTATATTCTACTTTTAGAATTTTGTGTTGTTACATTTAATGTTACCTATGTGAGCAACCCACCAAATCAAATTCCTTTTATGTGCAAACTTACCTGACCACTAAAACTTCTGATTCTGATTCAGTTGATACATGAGCATTGCAACATAAAACAACAAAATCATACAAAAAGCCAGCTGACAGTGAAAATGTTCAATATCTCAGTGATGGAAGACATTTACATTCATGTGGTTTGCTGTTTGACAGAAAACAATACAGAACACAGCATGCAGAAACATGCAGTCATAAACACACACAAAGTCATACAAGCATATGACACACACACACATACACACACTCACTCACAAATAGACTTGGAGACAGCCACTACTGGGTGAATCACCTTGGACTTGCATCTTTGCACGAGCAGGCCAAATGAGGTTAGCGTGTCATCTTGATGGGGGAAAATCTATTTCAGAAAGCTTTTAGGGCAGGTGTGGGAGTCTCTCGGCTGCTCCCACGATCCATACCGTCGCTTGGGGCTACAAGGTGCTCTTTTCACCACCATCCAACTGGAAAATGCTTCTGCCAACCCTCTGTGTAATTTCTACAGACACACTCTGTCACTTGGAAGAGTGCAGATTCTTTTTTTTTTTTTTTTTTTTGCTGAATAAAAGAAGCCCCTGCACCATCTATTACTTCTTCATGCCTCCCACACAACCGCCATCATCCCTCATGAAAATGTTTCATGCCAACAGATGCTCTGCAGCAGCACACTGCTCCGGAAAGGAAAGCTACCACAAACTTAACTAGACCTTAGAGGTTGTCAGACTTCTAGAGAGGTGAACTGTCAACAGGCATTCTATATAAAGACATGGTGAAAACAGCCTTTATTGTATGACTCCGATGGACTTGTGTTTGAATTATGAATGAGTAAATGTCTATGTTTTATTCTTGGAACTCTGAGAGCAGAACATTTGTCTGAGAAATATCTTCATTCCTACTAAACTTCATCATATTCTTATATAGTAGTTTTCCAAAAGCTGAAATGGTATACTTGTTTTTTGCAGGTCCCAAAACAGTAAGAAGAGACATTATTGAGTTGACTATATGTGGTCAGAACGACTTGCAAAAGCATCATTCAAAGCCTCGATGTAGCTGGAGTCTGCTTATGTGGCTCATAAGAAATAAATGGACATGTAATGTTGGTCTTAATAGGCTGAACATCTCACTAGACTGCACAGAGACAGAGTTCAACTGGAACGCATCAGAAGGTTGGCTTGTGACTGGAAGGCCAGCGGTTACAATCCTGGACTGACAGGGGAAAACCTCAACTACAGTCAAGTTATCTGTGAGCGAGGCACTAAAGCCCCAGTTGTTCCACTGGACTTGTTCAGTAGAAGACTGGTTGTACTGGGCAGCTCCCGGTGTGAATAAATGAAAAAGAGCAGGAGCTCTGTCAATGTTCCCTGGATAAATAAAGGTTAAGAAAATAATATAGATAAGAATGTAACATATTGAACACAGTGAAATTAAAAGATAGTGTCTGTCATGGTATTACAGAGCTCTTTATCTTGCTTGTTGATTAATGATTTTCCAGGTTGACAGATGGTGCAGTTTACAGATCTATGAAATTAACTGTTCACATAATCAAGTATACAGATAAAAGTGGCATATTTAGCCTAATGTGTCTCAATATTTTTTTTTAAATGTTAACAGACAAATTACAAAAGTCAATATTGATCCCTTTAATCAAATATGTATTTGTTTTTTTATGACCCGTCCCTGACAGTGCAGATGTCAGCAGCTCCTCCTAACTGGCTGAGTCAGGAGGTCATTATGCAGCTGGATGGCAGTTGACAGAAGTTAATGTCAGACACTCTGGTTCACCTTAGAGGATGAGCCAGAAGCTACAGGTAACCCACAGCTGCACTTTGTGGAGAAGTTGGGAGGTGTTGTCTTGGATGGAGTTCAGTTTAGTCCTCATCCTCCACTCTGCCTCTACCTCCAGGCCGTCCAGACTCAGCCCTATTTTTTTTCCCCAGTTTGAGCCAGCCTGATGTTGCCTCCTCAGCACACAGCAGCAAACTGTGTGAAGGCCGCTACCACTTGGTAGCAGTAATCTGTTACACATGTTCAGTGATGTCAGCCTCCTCAACAGGAGAGTCTACTGTGGAATAATTTAAGTTTTTAAATAGGGTAACACTTTACAATGTGTCTGGTAATCATTTACTAATGGTGTTCATGTTAACTAAGGTATTAATTTATACATTATTGAATAGTCATCTTTATAAACTATTAAATAATGTATAAATGAATACCTTAGTTAACATGAACACCATTAGTAAATTACACATTAGTTAACTGTTAATTAAGGGCTAGTTAATGCTTATTAAGCATTAACTAACCCTTGTTAAGCATTAACTAACCCTTAACTTAGTGTACCCTTATTGTAAAATGTTACCTGAAATAGCATATTATAATTCCTGTAGAAGAAGAAACAAACAAACAAACAAACAAACAAAAAACAATGTTCATTTCCTTCTGCTTTCTCCTCTATGCTGGTTTGGAAAAGTCTCCTCCACCTTCCCTGAAAAAAAAAGAAAAAGAAAAAAGATTTCACAGAAGCCCACATTAAAAAGCATGAAGCAGCTCATTAGGGCTATTGTTTGTAAGGGTGATAGTCGTGAGTCGCAAGAATAATAATTCACTATCACATTAAATTAGCCGCAATGAATCAATGAGGAAATTATGCATGTGGTAATTTTAGAGGCGATGCCTGCTGGCTGACCAGGCTATGCTAATGTAGGCTAGTCTCTGTCATGGAGTCGCTGGGGACACTGGAGAGAGGATGACAGCACCGGTATTCTCCATTATTAATAATGTCGTCCATCGTCTCCATAACATTCTGTCATTGCAAGGGACAAGTTCAGACGTTCATGGTGTGCCAGGGAGTATTTTAGGCAAATGTTTTGTGCCAACTACCTCTACAGCACCTCTCTTCAATAACCCCCGCCAGCTGGGAAGTTGCTGAAGACCAGTTTGTCATTTAAGGTGATAATGATGTCAGTTAAGATGATGCTGCACTCAGTGTGGCTGATGCAACCCAGAAAGTGTCTGGTTGTCACCCCAAACAACCACAAAAGTTTTACATGGCATGGTAAACAGCTTTGGAAACTGTTTTGAGTCGACACAACAAAGATATTTAGGTCCTGATTTCACAAAATGATGCAGGTAGCAGCTATGAACGACTCAACTTTCGTTTTGGTTTTGGTTTTAAACATTGGTGCAGGTCTGCTGTGAATTTGTTGGTACTCAACAAGGTGCTTTTATAGTAGATCTGGAGGATGAATGGAAAAATGGTCACAGCACATACACCAATTTATTTTTTTCTCTTCCTGGTTTGCTTCCATGTTGTGCGGCCGGTGGAGAAAGTGTTGCTTAGACCCGTGATAGCTGGCCTTCTTTCACTCTGAGCTACTTGTACTTTACTTGGGTTTTTCCATTCAAGGGGACTTTCTACTTTTGCTCAACTACATTTTTAAAGGAAATATACTTGTTTTCACTCCACTAAATCTATCCGAACACAGCAGTTACTATAGTTCCTCTGAAGAAAAAGGGTTTGCAACAGCTGTTGAAAATGATTCACTTCCAAACTTCAAGCGTGGCAACTGTAAGTGGAAGTAATCAGAGGCAGCATAATTGGACTATAAATTTTATCATAACTTTTAGAGGTTAAAGCATTCACAATTGAATGTTACCAAACATTGACATATAAAAACACAATGTAGAATGAGTACTTACTCTTTACCAATACAGTATAAGAATATCTAATTAAGGATTAAGTGTGACATTTTCAGAAGTATGAAATGTTAGGAAGCAAGTCTTTAATCAGTTTATCAATGTATACTGTATTCATCATATTTATTTGAACATCATAACAAGCTCATTTAACCAGGACTGAGACCATAGGAACAAGATGAAGGCCCATAATATTATATAACATAAATAAAAGTGAAGCCGTTTCTCTCATCACTTTATCTAGTCAAACAATCATCATAGTCACACTTACTGTACATCAGTGTGATTTTATTCCTTGCATGTGCTAAATCTTAGCCCTTTTGTGTAATTGTGTCTTTTTTCCTAAAAACACATCCTGCCATCGGTGGAGGGATTAAGATCTTAAAACATGATCCATCCATGATCCAGTGTTGTGCTCCTAAGATGTCATGTTCCCATGCCAACCTCTCATCCCTCCTCTTCAGAAACTAGGAGCCTGTCTGCTTGTTTGTTAATTGTTTGTTCACTTGTCACTACTCCATTGTTACAAGTTTCTACTGACTGTTGGCTAATGCTATAACCTCTAGTTTGTATTACAGATATCGACACTTTTGTTATTACCAGACATGTTTCCCCATGTATCTCTGGCTCCAGCAAAGTTTCTGTAAATTGAGAGTCTATAAAATAATAACAATAATGATAAAAAAAAAAAGACTCATTCAATTTCCCCAATAGTCTTATGTTCTTTTTGTTTGGGGCATAGCAGTCATTAAATGGACAATTTTGATGACATTAGACCAAATTCTTCTGCTTTCAGTGTGTGTGTGTGTCACTTTGTGTTGGGGAGGGGGGGTAAACAGTTTTATTATTTTATCGTAACATTTTACACCCCTACTCACAGTGTCCCTGCTCATATTGTTAAATATTATTTTGCTAAAAGTGAACCCGGCACTGTATAGAGCTGACAGACCGATCAGGCAGGGGATGCAGTGCTCCCGGCAACCTGGAGGTATGTAAAGCTCTATAGTGAAGCAAGTGATGAAAACATAATCGCAGTAGAAAAGAACCACTACAGTAGTTTATGTATTTTGATTTAGACTGACACTTTGATTTCACTCTATGTTCGGTTGTTTTAATCATTTGTTCTTATTATCTTATGTATTTGTCTTAATCTTATCTACATCTTACTCTTGCTGCAACAGCCTAAGCGGATGATTAGTCTAATGTGATGTGGTTATTAAAATGCAAATAGTTTAATGAAATGCATATATCAGTTCTGTCAACATCTTTATATGCGTATGTGTTGTGATGGAAAGTGGCGATGCTTGCCAGTGCTTGTGACTGTTAAGAGGTGAATTTGTTATGACTTTATTGTATTGCTGCTGTCAACTCTCCAATGTTGCCATGAAATAAATAAAATACATATCTATCCATCTTTAATTCCCTACCAGTCAATTGATTGGGCTAGTCTGGATAATGGAGGCAGTCTCCTGAAAGCATTTTGGTGGATTCTGAATAGCAGATTGACAGTGATCTGCTGCTTCATGCATTAGGAATAGGCAGTGTGAGGCGACTCATGTACTGGTAATGACCTGGGTTCAAATCCGGCACGGGACCTTTGTCACATGTCAGCCCCCTCTAGCTCCTAATCTTTCCTGTCAATATGTCAACTGCCAAACAAAGGCAAAAATTCCCCAAAAAATAAGCAGAGTAAATGACAGACTTCACTTCAAAAAGTTATTACTAGTGTTTTGCAGGCAAACCCGCTTAGCCTCTCAGAAGTTCAAGGGCGGTTAATACTGAACCCAAAAAGTCCTGACAACATCAACAGAAAACAAGAGCGGGAACGCTACCACCCATGCCGGTGGAGATGAAATGTCTGGTGTGGGTAATGTAATTCTGCAGAAAAGCAGGGGTGTTTCAGTGAATTCACACCAGCCGGGGAACAGCTTGTAGGTATGGTTTCCCTGGGATAAAGCTGACCTTTAATCGCATTAAGCCTGTGTGCGCTTGCCACTCCGGCTCGGCTGGAAGACTGCGAGGGCTGCAGATGGACCGTCTGTGTGGCCTTTCCCCGTCCACCGCGGCTAACCTTGAAATGTAGAGAGCAGCTGTCTGGAGGCGAGGGGGGCCGGCGGGGCGAGCGGGCCCGGCCGCCGAGATCATTTTAAAGACAGTGGAGAGAGGACGGTCCTCACCTGAATCGACAGTGACAGGTTTCCTCCGGGGGAAGAGGGATGCGGTGCGGGCTGACCGGCCTTTCTTATCCGGGATTCTTAGTCATATGACATCTCCGACATGTCATCTCTCATATCTACCCTTTCCACTGTCATATTCTGCTATCTGACTTCAGGATCATGTACCTTATGTCGGGGTGAGTCGGGTTATCCTGGGCCTCAGGTGTAGCAGTTAAGTGGGTGGGTTTTTTTTTGGATTGTTACTGCTTTTTTGGATTTCATTTCATTACAAAACTTTATAGTCGTCGCCGCTGAACGCAGCAAAATAATTCCACTGTTTAATCTGTGTTTGCTTTGCATGCAATCATCTACAGGAATGCATTGTGAAATATTTATTGGTGAGCTGGTGTGGAACTATCATCGCAGAGGTGATGCATTTCCATGGGTGACATAACAGAGGTCTCTGACATATTTGCCACGCTGGGAGAGACCAATTAACAGACAGAGATAGATAGACGGAGAGAAAACAGACAGAGATAAAGGCAGGTGGAGTGCAGGTGAGCCCTGAGTTACAGTCACACTCCCACGCAGCGGCACATCACACGCACTCATCTTGCAAATGCGTTTTCAGTGACTGAACTGCTGGCCATCTCCGGTTCCACACTAGACAGACAGAGAAGCCAGACATTTCCAATTCAGACAGTAGAGCTGACAAGAGCATATTGCTTTTTGATCATCTTTTATGTGAAGCTTTGACTTCTAAACCAACTCACCAACAGGGCAAAAAGAACATTGATAGTAATTTTACCTCTGTATGTCCAGTATTTACTGCACAACAGCATATGATGACATATCAAGATGATGATAAGATAGCTTTTCATGGCCACTATGTAGAAACAATGTACTAAACCTTTAACATGCTCTGTAGTAAACTAAATAAACACTGTACACATGAGGGTAAAATTGCCGTCAATCTTCATGTCATCCAGTGCTTGGATGATCAAAGAGCTTATTTGCCAAAAAGTCAGTGCATTGCTTAAATACTTTGAAATTCCCCGATCAGAAAGTTATCTAGCATTCCAATAGGAAAACTCGATTGGATTGGTTCTATGATAGAACAGAATTCAATGAATAATAATGATAATAATGTCATGCTTTATTTATTCCCATGGAGAAATTCTCTTTTCGCGTGCCTCCCTTCAGGGGGGTCAGAGCGGAGGGTCAGCCGCAGCACAGCAATTGGAATTAATCACCCAACCTACAGTATAGGACCTCGGTGGGCAATAGGATTGTTACAGTCTAATAAGATTCACACAGATGTGCTACAGGGTTTATGTACAATCCCAAACCCTGTAGGATTTCTGTTTGAATCTTCAGTACTCCAGCAATCCTATTAGACGACACAATAGGACTCTAAAACATTGGTTCCGTGATACAATTGCTTATAATTGGATTCAGTTGTATTTTCCAACTATTCTTTTGACAATGCATTCCAGTTTCCCTCCATTCCAATCCAGCAGTAGGTCCCTGCTTAGTATGAAACCCTTCTGCTCTGTATTCAGTGTGGTTCTGATCAGTAGGGCTGATGTCCATCACTGCTAAGAGACCTGGAGACTGCCTGTCCTCCAAGTCTACACAGCATGGTAACTTGACGGCAAGTGAAGGTAAAATTATTTGTCTTTCCAGATCTATGAAAGCTGATGAGAGCTGAACACCCACAGCTCTTTTAATCTTTTGTCGCCACGGCAGACAGTCTGTCTCCTGTTTTCACTCTGAACTGTTTGGATGCTTTTATATTGCTCTCTGCTATTGATGGTTCTATACACTTTTGTCCTGGTGGCTCATAAGGCGCATATCATGTAACTGTGACGTCCCCAATCTTTCCTGTCTCTCTCTACTGTCCCCTGTCAAATAAAGGCAAAAATGACCCAAATAATCTTTAACTTGATTTGATCATTTGTTTTGTTTAATGTGAATATCAAACAGAAAGCTCTCCACTAACAATAATGACATTTAAAGAAGCACAGATGCTAAGATGATGGTTACATTTTTAGCTTATTAAAGTATATCAGCAGCATGGAGCCTGCTAAGGACAGGCGTAACATTTGTTAGGCATGTAGGATTACAGCTAATTTTACCATTTGAGAAAGTGTTCACCTACTAACATCCTGTAGGGGGAAGCAAATCAAAAGTGAAGGTTTTATTTAGCCCTTGCACAAGGGACTTTTGTTCCCTGAGTAACGACTGGAAGGCAGCTGCCTCCTCCAAGGCAGTGTGGGGAAAGTTACTTTTAAAACCAACTAGTTACTTTATTCCGTTACTTGCACTAAATAGTAATGAGTTACTTTACAAAGTTAGTCTTTATTAAAAGTAAGTACTTTCAAGTTACCCACATAAAAAAATGCCTTTCAATCTGCTTTGTGGTGATGTCATCACTCTTATTGTATAGAAATCATCACTGAGTACACAATCTGCTGTTATGTGAAGAAAACAACCTCTGAAAGACGAGGTAGCTTTCATTTATTTGGGCACCACAAGAAATTCTATTTCCAAAGTGCTTTGCTGTCTGTTCCATTTTTAAGGTGCAACAAACTAACAAAGCTAATCAGTCCTGTGATCTAGTAGCATCATTACTGGACTGAAAAAGACAAAACAGATGTGATGGACAGGGAGCCTTACAGATAAATATAAAGCAATGAATTTTCCTTCTCGTTGTTAAAGAAGACCAGTTAAGTTATGATGTAAATCAATGGTGTGAAATTTATATCCTGCAATAAAATACAAGCAGTAAACTGTATCCAATGACTTAAGTAATGACAAAGAACAAGGGACAGAATGTGATATAAAATGTCTCCATAATTAAATGCAGACATGGCTGTGGATTGTTTGTTTTTTTTGGTTTTTTTATTTATTTTATTTTAATTTTCTAAAGACAAGCATGCTTTGTTTGTGTACAAAAAACATTTTTTTTATCTTTAGGTGTTCCAAATGGGACTTAAATGATAATTTATTATACAGCCATATTCCAAGGTATGATTGTGTAAGTGCCATTTGGGTGCCATTTAGTGTATGGATACCAAGTTTAGCAGTATTAGTAGTGAGTTGTGAGAGTTTAAAACAAGTTTGAGAGCATGAACATCAGAATGTAATCTAGTAAGAGCCTTGTTTGGAGTGGAGCCTGTCACACACAAGATGGTATCATGAGTGTAAACGTGGTGAAAAAACTTTATAACTAAATGTATATATAATGTGAATAAGAGTGGACCAAGGATAGTTCCTTGTGGAACGCCCTTATTTTGAGGTAAGCATAGAACCAGTTCTAGATAAAATCATCAAAACCAATAGAGCAATTTGTTCAGTAGAACATTAAAAGTATTAGGGTCAGTAGTATCAAATGATTTTAATAGCTCAATGAATAGGGGAGCACAATGGGGTTTTTTTTCAAGGGAGTTGACAATATTATTCAACACACAGCTTGCAGCTGTTACAGTACTATGGGACTGGTCTAAACCTTGATTGCTGTGGCTGGAGGGTACTATTCACTTCTAGACAGGCATGTAGCTGAGAATTAACCAATGACTGTTGATGTGTCCCTATTGGCCCTATTGAGTACAAACATTGTAAAAAGAAATACAGTTGGAGACCTTCACAGCAACTGAGTAAGGCAGACAACAGGTGAAATGCAGTGCTTTCAAAATAATTGAAGTGGGGTTTTTTTCTGATTTGTTCTCTGATACTCATTTTTCCTGATGGCCCTATTAGTCATGCTGCAAATCGATCTTGAGCATTCCTACTTTGGAATATTTCCTGACAAAATCTTCACATCAAACATCATTTGTCCTGGTCTCATCTGTCCCACTCATCTATTAGCCAACGGCCAGGCCTGCAAGACCGTCTGGACCGGCAAAATGATGCATCTTGTCCCCCCCTGACCCTGACGCGGCACACAGCCTGACAGATCCGGGCTGCATTCAAGACCACGCAAACACTGCAAACAAGAAGCTGAGCAAAAACGGCTTGACGGTGCCGAGCCCCTTGGAGAATGTTGACAACTGATAGGGTCTTATGAACTGCCTTGTGGTGTGTGTTTGGCAACGCTATTCGGCCATATTTTGCGGAACATAACAGAATGTTGGAGCGTTTGAATGCACCCCTGGATGCGGTGTACCCATCCAAGTCCTAAACTGCTGTCCAGATGGCTAGATCCCAGCTGAACTCTTTGACAGTTGCTATTCTTTCCCCCTTGCCTCGTTCATGCTTGGAGGACTGGGCAATTCATAACACAAAAGGGGGTCAGTATAATTGCAAATGTTGCCCACAGTTCATAGTGAAAAAAAGGGAAGGCTAAAATGAAACACCTTTAAAAAACAAACAAACAACAGTGTATAATTGAGTGTGATAGGGTAGAATGTCATTAATATAAACCAATAAATAATTCAGCTGACGGGAAGACCTGGGCTGTGTTGGAAGTGTCATCTTTGGTTCATATATGTTCATACAGTGATGGGTCTAACTAGACTCTCTCTTGTTTTTGAAATGTTTTGAGATTAACCTTGAACATGTTATTTTTGGACCAGGAAATACATATCACATAACAAGTCAAGATTTACATAGTTCAGTATTTCTGATGCCTCTCACCATTCACACTCTATTATGCAGTGTGGGGCAAGTCTGATTTAGTGGTTGAAGTGCGCCAGTTAGTTTGTTAGCTTTAAAATCCAGCTTTGGGTGTGTCAAGGTACAGACCAGGACACAAATCAAGCTTGTTTGTTGTGTATTTTGTAGGGGGGCAAGGTCAACCACTGTCTTGTAATTGGAGTGGAACTAAAAGAATGCATTATGCATGATTTGAATCGGTCAGTCCTGGGTCTAGGTCAGAGGAAGCGAGGCAGACTCAGGACACACAATGTCAGGGTACGTGCTAGGTTTGGTTAAACTAGTGATTGATTTTCCAAATATGGAAAGACAGCAAAAATCAGCCAGCTGTGGTCTGGCGAGCTGAAACCACTAGTGCCCAGACGGACGCTTGATGCTAGCTCGGACTGACACTTAACTTGGCTTATAGCTTCATGGTTCGATGAACACAAACTACAGCTCAACTCTTCACTGTTTCCAAATCCAAAATGACTTTTTAACTGGCTTTTCAAAGATGTCGTGCTTTGCTAGAGTCAGTATAATATTAAAATATTGTAAAGCAAATGTCTGTGGTCTCTCCAGTCTGCCAGCTAGTCAGTCAGTTAGTTACTGAAGTCCGGTCTTGTCAGGTTCAATTTCCCCACTGAGATTGATAAAATTGAATCTAATCTAATCTAATTTAATACAAAACAAACTTTGGCAAATCAAATCAGGAGTTACTGTATTTTATGTAAGGGGATGGCTTGACAATATTTGCTATTTAGTTTGAAACTCCGAAACGCAACTGAGTAACTGATGTTACTCAAAATTATTTGATACCACAGAAGAAGACATTTCAAGCACAGTGCAGTGCATTGTTAAAAATAAGACCCTATATCAGATGGCAGTGGTATCTGTGAAACCCTCAAGCTCTCTCATATCCTCATGACTAATTTACTGTGTCTTTCTCCTTGCCTTCTCTCTCTCTCTTCACCCCTCTCTCCTCACACACACACACACACACACACTTTCCTCCCCTACTACTCTAATGTCAGCGTGCAAATAGCATCCTTCTGTATCTGTGTTCTTTGTTTCTTATAGCCACGACTGTACATAATAATTTTGTAATCAATCTCGGAGACGGCAAGACAAAATAACCTCCTCGGCGGTGAAAAGGCTTCATATACATTTAAATAAGGATGGCTTAAGGGATAGCTGGGGGTTCTGCTTTCCCCAGCAGATAAGAGTAATGAATGAGAGACTTAAAGCGCGCAAAGCCATCTCCTCTGAGATAGGCATTATGCATTTAACAAAGGACTCCCACGCTGCACTACTTGTAGGTTTTCAGTTTCTCTGCTGTTCCATGGTGCTGACTTAATGTTAAGGCCAAATAGGACAGTTCCATGCACTTTGTAGCTTATATTCAGCATGGGAAAACATTACTGTCTATGAATAATAACTGAGAGTAGAGTTAACTACTTCAAATTAGCATTTTCTAATGGTGTAACTCTGGTAAGATCAAGTGTCACGGTCCTGAAACAAATGCTATTGAAAGAAAACAAAACATTTCCAGCGATATAGAATTCTCAGCTGAGGAAGTGAAGTGTATTCTCATAATGTTGTCTGTACAATCAATGCCTACGCTAGGGAAATAAGACATTCCACGTTCCTGCTGAAATCACCGTTTGAAAATGCTGTACAATCAATGCATGAGGCAAAGAAATAAAAGTTGCATATTAGCCGTGGCAGTCAAGGACATGTGCTTGCATAAGGAGCATACCTGCTTCTTTTACTCTGCATTTTAGAGCATATACATCTGTCAGAATTGGTCACAGTAGGGCCAACTCCCCGAAGCGGTATACATATCAACTTCACAGCTTGTGAGCGTAAATATGAACCGCCTAGAGCAGGTAATCCTCTTCCCCAGGTCTGGAGGTGGTCTTTCAGTGCTGCCGCTGCAACAGCCGTAATTTCAACTAAAATCTGCCATGCATGAAATCCAACATCTACCATTAATCACCAGTAGAATCCCACCTGGCCGAGGAGGATACTGAGGGTTCAGACAGGACTACTCTGCCATCGGGTGCGTTCACGCCAAGCATGTTTGGAGTGGTTTATTTGAACTCTAGAGTGTTTACTCCTTTGGTTTGGTTTGTTTGGGCAGAGAACAATGCCACTTGAACTCAGGTGGCACCAAGAAACTGCACAAGACACCTGCAAATACGAAGACAGATGTTGATACTCATAGCCAGCAGGAACTCATGCTTGTCTAGCATAACAAAATTAACTGAGGGCAAAATGCAGATTGATGCTCATATTGAGCTATTTCTTCATGTGTTCTTACCCAGAGAAGGTGAATTACAGCAAAGAGTGCAGACAAGTCCATCATGCTTAGCTAAAGTTACAGCTAATGCCACGATAAATACATAAATATATGGGGACATTTAAAAATAAATACATGTACACATAAATACATAAATAAATAAACAAAATCTGACTACTTATTCATTTCTGTATTTATTTTCATATTTCTTTATTTCCCAATTTATTGATTTCTCTATTTAGTTCTGTGCTTATTCATCTATTTATTATTTCCTGTATTTATTTATTTTTGCATTTCTTTGTCCATGTCAGTACCCGATCCGTACCAGCTGCCCGATCCGTTCTGCACATGCGCGCGCATTGGACAGCTAGGTACGGCAACACCACTTGGACAAACTTGATACTGCATTTTTTATACACTGCCCAATCTGTTCCATGCATGCGGCGTCAAATTAGCTAGTGATACGAGATTGAGCTATGTCTGATACTGTTCTGGCTCACCAGCTGCTGTGGCTAAGTTATCAATAGTTGATTTCTAAAGTTATTTGCTTGTTTGCACCAGCCAAAGTCTTTCGGCCCAAGGTGTAACCGCAAACCGTGACCGGTTACGTGAACTCGCTGGCGGCCGTCAAGTGTTTTAACCACCGTAAAATGTTCACACATGCGTGGTACAAATCGGGCAGGAATAAGCACACGTATGTGCAGAACGGATCGGGCAGCCGGCACGTCCTGTTACATACAAAACCCCATAAAACATGCAGTATCAAGTTTGTCCAAGTGGAGTTGCTGTATCTAGCTGTCCAAGATGGCGGACCCGCTTGCGCATGCGCGCGCATGTGCAGAACGGATCGGGCAGCCGGTACGGATCGGGTACTGACAGTCCATATAGTAATACTGAGGGAGCATGGCTTTGACATCCAGGCATTAGCAATCGAACCCAGAGGAGGTGCAGGTCCAAGGTGATAGGCTTGTTTGAGATGAGCGAGTCCCACAGAACTGCTGCCTTCAGTGTCTTGAGTCATAGAGCAGTACACTTTCACACTATGGACACATTTGTTTTGTACTGCAAACACATACAGTACAGACTACATACTGTATGTCATGTTGAAAATCACAATAATGGCGATATCAAATGTTGGATAAAATGTTTTTAGATTTCACTATTTTATGCAATACTCCATAGCTCAGTAGATACAGCATGGCACTAACTGGGTTAGGCATTTGATTCCGACTGTTGCTGTCTACCCATGGTAAACATGTAGGCATTCATGGTACTACAATTGAATAGGTACCCAGGTTGAATACTAGGTTGAATGAAAGCATCCAACAGTTGCCATCGATATGTTAAGAGATATCAAGCTCAAACCACAAAATGAAGTATCCATTAGCCATATTATTATGGAATGGATCATTGGCCACAGCTTCATTAATGTGATTCCCAACATGGCAGAACTGTAGACATACCATGTATGTTTTCAGTCAGCTACAAAACAAATATATCCTGGGGAGGTGAAATGATCTGTCTGCTATGTAGTCTCAGCACAATGAGACTTCCAACCATAAAGACAAAGTTGACGTCTCAGCTCATTTTAACATACGTATCATTTAACAAGGAAATGGGTGATATTGGAATAAACACAGCTATGAAATTGTTTCCTCTGTGCATTTACACCTCAAAACTGTTACCGTTTTATAAGCCCAAAATTATGCTAATTTGATTCAGATTAAGCTGCTTGTGTTTTTGCCTGTGGTTAACACTGCACTGAACTGTACTACTATCAGTGGCATCATTAAAAGACAACTACTATACTATACATTTGTCATGTACATTTTACGACAACAAAAACTCATTATGAAACATTTCAGAGGTCAATGGATGGTTATTTATTGATAGTGAGGGACAACAGTGAGCTCTGGCTCCCTGGTGGACGCAACAGACTAATTATAGACCAGTGATTTGCACCTGTGTCTTATTGCGAGTGCCGGCAGAGACTCCAGGTAACTGATAAAAGACGGAGCCGAGCGCCGCGCCGGCCCTCTGGGAAGCGGCTCCGCTATAGCTCCGCGGCTCGGCGCTCTTCGGGGGGGGGGGGGGGGGGGGACTGCTGGCAACGATGCAAGGAGGGGAAGCGAGTCGGATAGGGACGGGGCTTCGGGAACGCACCTGCCGGGCTGCCGCTGCTCCCCGGCTCGGGCTCCTGCCGCCATCCCAACACAGCCAGCAGATTCCTTGGGGGAAAACGAGCTGGGAGAGGAGAGTTGAGTAGTAGCCCATGTTAACTGTATGTATAGCCTTGTCACATTTTTTGTCTTATTGTTTTTGTGCTTAGAGTCAGGGTTTTCATGTAGTTTGGGGAGTTTGGAGGAGGCTGTTGCCCATGGGTTGTTGTTGTCACTGGACGTTTTTCCCTAGAGGTGATATTGGGTGACAGCCTATTTATTCAATAAAGTTTAACTTATGGTGTACGTCTTGTTGCTGTGGGGTGGTTGTTCCACAGCCTCTGACACCGGACCAGGCGGGTCTACCAAAAGGTGCTGGCAGTATTTCACTACCTTGTCTAATACAGTTATTTATCACCTCTAAAGAACAAGGTTTATTACAATACTTTCATCTATCTAGGTGTCCTAAAGCACCACCGAGGCCAAGGCTCTGTGGGAGCTGCTTCTGCAGCCAGTTTGGAAGTTCCCACAGCATGAGTATAACAGATTTTCCATTTGGGGCTTTTTTGTTATTACTATAAAAATGAGATATGCGTCCTATCAAATATTGCCGACGGATAGGAATCCATACAGCTGAGTTGCCCCCTTGACTAGGCCTATTCTGCACTCTTTTCATTTAGCCTAATAAATCTGTGTGTCCCCAAGGGATTACACAGTGAATTGAACTGACTGTCTGGATATTACTTTAGATGTTTCTTGTTGATTGGTCCTAGTTATACTGTAGGAAATGGCTGCTAAATATTTCACTGCACTGGCTACTCAAGTAAACTCATAAATGAAGCGAGCTAGTTCAGGAAAACAACTCAGTTGGTGCTGGGCTCTGGATCAGCTGATGTGTCAGCTGAGCTTGCGTATTGCCATCACCAATTGGGCGGTCTGTTTAAGCTCTCCCACTCATTCTCATGCTGCTGCTCGCCCTGCTGCTACTGCTGCTGCCTATGCATCCCACACACTCCAGCACCACCCCAGCATCCACCTGTGGGCTCTGTTTCTCCATGGTGGCCCATGGGGGGTTTGCATTAATCTCACCCTGCTCTTGCTGGTTTTGAATCGCTTCACAGCGAGTGATGCTACACAGAGCCTTGATGCCAAAATTAAATCTACTGTAGGCTATATCTGCATTTATTGTGAATTAAATGTTCCCATACAATACCTGAGTTGACTGACTGAACTGTGGCCTAACATTCTTATAGGCTGCAAATGGCAGGCTATAGTTATTATTAAGTAGGCTTTGGTAAAATATCAAAAGGTGTCAAAAGTGTCTTGGCCTCGGTTTAGGCAAAAAATCTCATTTCTACCATTAGTTCCCCATATGTGCATGCTGTGTTGCTTGCAGATTTGCGATTTCCATAATTACTTATAAAACGATCAGGCCAACATATCTTTACGTGCTATTAGTCTAAGACTAACAACAGCTTAATCTGAGCAGTCATTCCACACAGTGTACACAGGCGTCAATTCACTAAACCACTAAGTCTATGGTAGAGTCTGTGCATCTGTCATTGCCACCAAAGCTTCCAAACCCATTTAAATCAACTACATTTCTGGGGGGCAAAGTGGAGCAATGACTGACAAAACGTTATTATTTGGTCAATGTGATAAATTATTAGTCATAGGCTCTGACAAGATATTATTTGCTCAGTGTGATAGATTATTAGCCGTGGGTCACCAAACTATAAGCTTAGAGGGAACGTTGGTCCTGAAGGCTCCCTTAAACTCTTTAAATTGGCTTACAATAAATTTGCCGATTTTTGTTTTATCTTTTCTCTGTATTATAATGATTAAAATCTACTAGATCAAATTTGGACTCACTTAGGCAAGGTTATCGCAAGTGCAACATTGTTATATCCAATTCAATAAACAGCTGCACAGGGTAAAGCTATCGTTTTTGTTTTGTTTGTTGTTTTTTACTACAGCTGTTTACTGTCTCCAACATCAGTGGCAACAATTCCCTGCATTACTAAAGTGATAAGAAATGATCCAAGGAAGATTGTAATGGGTAATCAGTCAGTCAGTCAATCTGATGTGAGGATGTTTTTATGGGGCATTGTTTCACAAAATAGCAGTCATTTCAGCATTAATCCAGAGTATACAGCTATCGATCTATGCACTCTGATGTTGATCAACCAATGTGAGTTAGGTGACACCATGACATACTTTGATTGACAGCCCCCTCCTTATCATATGAACAAAGAAATACAGAAACAAATAAACACTGAAATGAATAAATAGGGAAATAAATACAGAAATCAATACGGTAATGCTTTATTTTGCAGCCTGCTCATTACGGTGTAACTAGTTTGTAATTATGGGGTACAAATAATATAACAATGCTGTAGTTATAGGGTAACAAAACAAGAAGCCCAGGAATTAAGGGGTAACAATTTTGTAATTATGAGAGATTTATAAGGTAGTTATGGTGTAACTGTTGTTGTAATTACTGCATACTTAAACTAGAAATAACCGCCTCGCGGTTGTATGCCTCTGCCAACAAACTTTGTTTTATCATTGCAAGGACAGTCTTTATTTACTGAACATATATAATTAATGTGATTATTAGGTCAACTTAAAGGATTTTGGTGTCTGCAAAAGTAAGTGACAGCACTTCCACCGTTTTCTAGGCTACAGTGGTAAGCAAAACATTATGATGTCACAGTGAATTTGACCTTTGACCTTTTGGATATAAAATGTCATCACTTCATCATTTTATCCTATTAGACATTTGTGTGAAATCTTGTCATAATTAGTGTATGAATTCTTGAGTTATTGCCAAAAACATCTTTTGTGAGGTCACAGTGACCTTGACCTTTGACTTTTGACCACCAAATTCTAATCAGTTCATCCTTGAGTCCAAGTGGACGTTTGTGCCAAATTTGAAGAAATTCCCTCAAGGCGTTCCTGAGATATCACGTTCACGAGAATGGGACAGACAGATGGACGGATGGACGGACAGACAACCCGAAAACATAATGTCTCCGGCCACGGCTGTCACCGGTGCAGAGGCATAAAAATAATTACTGGGTACAATTATGTAATTGGGGGGACTAAACAAATATTATCGGTGCTTAAAGGTTCATGCGCTGGAAAAAGGCCACTGTAAAGTGCTGCCCATGTTTCTATTAACTACATGGGTTGATGCACAGGTTGTTCTGGAAAAAATAAATTCTACACGTGAAAAGCTTAATTGAAGATTAAGAACTTTTCTTTTATTTTCTTAAAGTATCTCCTCAGATATGACAGTAGGTAGTAGTAATAGGTAATAGTAATATATAGTAGTAATAGTAGTAGGTAGTAGTAAGATTAGAATGAGCTAACTTGTGGCTTAAAACAGTGAAAGTACAATAGGAATTAGCAATTAAATAGATGTTTTCCACATAAAAAATACGGTATCTTAATATAAGTTCCAAATATTCAGTTATGTTTTTTTAATCATGTGTAGTTTATAAACAATGTATGAAATGAGACATTTCTGTCATCAAAGTTTACTGGAGCCTGAGCTTCATCTGATGCATCATAATGCAGCTGGACAGAATGCAGAGTTCATAGAGTTAGAATGTCATAAAGACAGACTGACCTGAACACAGACTCAGACTCACAGTTTCATCTCTGATCGCTGTTCACCTGCACATTGAGACAGAAAACTTGTTGCATTCATTTGGAGAAACATCAACAATATCTACCTTTTGGAAGGAAAACATGGAGAGTGATTTCCATCTTGGTAAGCCACATGTATTTATAATTGTATTATTTAACAGGAAAAGATTAGTACAGAGGATTTTGCTGAACAGACAAACAAGAGACAGACAGTCAGGACAGACTAGTTGTTTGTGTTGAAGGATTTGCATTAGTGTCCAGTTCTTCCTTAGTTTGATTTACATTGTAAATTCAGTTAGATTTGTTGTTGAAACAAAACTATGATGAAAGGCATAAGATGAACCAACAAGAGAAATGCGTTGTTTGCTCCTTAAATCTATTTTTGCAAATGTTATAAGAAAAATAAAGATGTGAGTAAACTGGTAACAAAGTCTAACAGTGTGCGGTTGGATAATTCCTTTATATGGACTATTGTGAAGCATGTTGACCTTGAATGAAGCTACATCAGGTGGCCTCATGGTTATTTGATTATTAAGATGTTACCATTGCATTTCTTCCGGCATCCATGCAAATGGTCGCTCGACTCAATGCCCTTAATGACGATCGCCATGAAACATCAACTGCATGTTTTCGAAAGTCCTGAATAAGGAGCAGTACCTTTATGCTGAAGCCTCTAGTTTCTCTGGAGTTCCTGCTGAGCTCGACTATGATCTTTCACCTCAGTCTGCTGTTGGTCTTGGCTCCAAACCTGCTTGTGGATTTGAGAGCCTCAATATATGGGAACCAATAGCCAGCACAGCTTCATCAGCATACAAACTTCTCTTGGATATGGACAAAGGAGACCTTCCTCCCACAGAGAAAGAGTCTCCTCTCATGACCGAAGACACAGTGTTAGGTAATGCTGGAGCATCCATCCACCCAGCTCAGTATGTTGAGGCTCAGTCCAACCTGCTCCGCCTTGTTGAGGCTCCATCCCATGATGCTCAAATGACTGATGACTTCAGAATTCAGAATTCAAATTCCTTGTGAGAGATCTCATCCAGAATTCCTGGCAGAGTGGCAGCAGTGACTCTCTTCCTACATTCATAGCTGTTAAGCACTTCCAGGAGGTCATCCATATCAACACAAGTGAAATCATCTAAAGCTTGACTGAGGACATCTCGCTCTTGGCAGCTCACAAACTGAAGAAAGTTTGTCCTCAGGTCACTGTGCACTGCCCCCAAAAGCATCTCCTTTAGAAAAGGAGGAGCAAACTTGATAGGTAAGTACTGGCAATCTTGAAATCCTTTCAGAAGAATTTGCCCAACTGCTTTCCATGTATCAGCATTGAAATCATGCCTGAGGAAAGGCACTTTCAAAGTTGTCCAAGGGTACTGCGTTCATAGAACTCTGTCCAGAAGCTACTGTAGACATCCCTGAGAACACCTGACCCACTGCCCAATTCCTCTGAGTTGTCAGGAAGTAGATGTCTCACTGCTAACGTTTTGCTCACAATCTCAGGGTCAGAAAATGCTTCTATCATGTCACTGAAACTATTTGAGTGGTGTATGAGCAATGTTACTGTTGGCAAAAGATGAAGAGGGCTTTGAGGGAACTCATCAGGTTGATAGATCAGTGTGTCACTGAGAGAGTCACTGTCCACCAGCTGCCATGCACCAAAACTGATCTCAGGGTCAGAGGTATCTACAACTAAGCCCTCTGAAACGTTTTCTAAAACATCATACTGTAGATCCACAGACAAAGAGATAGGATCACTGATGACTTTGACAATTGTGCTTGCTACATGATCTGCACTTGGAGGGTGTTCTGTGTTAAGTGAGGACTGTGTTGTTCTGATTTGATCAGAAACAATGAACACCTCTGGAAGTGTGGAAGGCTCATCTCTCTGATGTTGTTGTTGTCGGTGAATCAAGATCAGAAACATAACTAGCTTGGTCAAGTTCATCAATAGACTCTTCAATCAGCATTGGTTTTGGCTGAGTTGCAATGTAGAAACGCAACATGGGGAGTTTGACAGTGTCATATATCTTTTTGACAGAGATATCCTTGGGAAGAGGATTTTGCTTGAAGTCCCAAACTTCAAATTCAAAGTTGGATTTGTGACCTTTGCTAGATTCTCCATCTGGAAAGAATAAGGCCTTTCCGTCTTTTAGTATCTCATCATAGCCTGTCTGAATGTTAACTGCAACCTTTCTTGTCCCTCCACCTTGCTTTGCTCTGACCTGTTTTGTTACTTTATTGTCAGTGTGAACCCATCCTATTACAATATTTCTTGTGGACTATCTTGCTCTACACCTTTTTTGGTTAGAAGTTTGTGGCTCCTCCTCACCGTTGTGTTTTTCCTTTCTCAGTTTTAGTTTCTCCCTCAGTCTTTCAAAAAGACCCTGTTTTCGCTTTGCGGAGGGTGTCTCACGCCTGCAAAAATTGAACAGAGCAATCCTGTCCCCATATGAGGGGAGGTAATTGGCCAGTTGAGCATCTTTCATAAGCAGGATGACCTCTCTGTCAATCTGTAAAAAAGGGAAGAGACAAGTGTGTTAACGTTGTATGGAAGGGAATCATAGAAAGATGTTACTACTTCATAAATGTAGATAAGTGATATAACTAAAGAAGAGGTCCAAAAGGAAAATCTGGTTATTCAAGCTTTTTAGGTCCATGCTTAATTATGACCACTGTTGAACTTAAACAGACTTAACACTCGAAGACAATTACATCCAAAATAACTTTGTGTGCTACACTTCTCAGCCTATATTTCTTTTGAATTAAACTGTACTATTACAATGTAAAGAGTAATGCAACATCTTTGTCTGCTCTGGGAGCAGATGAAAAACAAAAAAATAAACAAATAAATGATAGCATATAACATGATAATAGCCATCAAAGAGTAGCTTATCTATCAACATGCATAACACAGGAATGACTGGATGTTCATCTTATAATCATAACACTACCTTTTGCTCTTCGATCAACTGAAGAGACACCTCAATCTCTCAAGAAAGTTACAACATCTGACAGTTTCTCCACCATCATGGAACTGCAGAATAGAAGAAACAACAAAACATAATATGAATAGAAAAACCCAGAATAGAATAGAATAGAATAGAATAACCTCACAGGAATCATGGATGAGTAGAACCAGTACGGAAGAACTATATAAAATGCGTCTGTACACAGGGTATGTATCATGACTGACAGTCACTGACATTTTTTTTGCAGAGATTTCAAAGTGCCGAAACAAAAGCTGGGTTGGCTGCCATATACTAGTGTTTGTATCTTTCTGTTTTCCGTTTGGAAGCGACATGTTTATGTTGTTTATTTTTTATGAAGTGGAGCCTACAGAAGAGAGGACTCACACACACTGGACATTTTCTCCTACGCACCTGTCTACACAATATAATAGGTGTGCAGGAGCCTTTACAGTGGAGATATTTAGTGGAGCTTAAAAAATGTACGGACACAGGGCCATAGACGTATTTGAATATATAAACTATTAGAACTTAGCGTATATGGAAAAACGTCCTAGCCTAGCTAGCCAGCTTCATGTTGAATGTTTGTAGCCACACTTGCGCTTTACCTCCACATAAACTGGGTATCCTGGGTTGGGATAACAATTGCGAAATAAAAAATTATGTATCCGATTGAACAGGTTAATTACCATTAAAGTCTAATAATTTCTTCCTTATTATACACTATAGGTTTTGTCCAGCAACGCTAGTGAGAATCCACACCATGTCTTGAGATATTTTCTTGGAGAGGAGAGGAGAGGTGAAGAGAAGAAGAGAGATATAAGGGGAGAGGAGAGGAGAGAAGAAGAAGGAGATAAGGGGAGAAGAGGAGAGCAAGATTAGATGAGAGGAGAGGAGAGGGAGATTAGAGGAGAGAAGAAGAGGGAGATAATGGGAGAGGAGAGGAGAAGAAGGAGAAGAAGAGGGAGATGAGGGGAGAGGAGATAGAGATGAGGGGAAAGGAGAGAAGAGGGAGATAAGGGGAGAGAAGAGAAGAAGAGGGAGATATTTCTTGAAATATTTCGACTTTATTCTCGTAATATTTTGACTTTACTCTTGTAATATTTAGACTTTTTTTCTCAAAATTATGACATTATTCTCGTAATATTATGACTTTATTCTCAAAATTATGACTTTATTCTTGTAAAATTATGACTTTATTCTCAAAATTATGACTTTATTCTTGTAAGATTATGACTTTATTCTCGTAAGATTATGACTTTATTCTCGAAATCTTATATTTATATATTTTTTTACAGTGGCTCTAAAACGGCATCGTACTTTGCGCATTTCTTCAAAACACACCTATATTCCTGCAGTTATGGGTAACCTGTAGCCTAAAACAGTGAAAGTGTAATGGAATTAGTAAATATATGTTTTCTATACCTCTATTACTAACAATATAATCAATATTTATTCTAAATGTGCCTGTTTTTTCACTGAGAGTCTTTTAATATAATTATATTCTGTAAAAAAAAAAAAAAACCCATCAAATTATTATTATAAGTAAGTACAAGGTGTGCGGCTGTAAAATAAAGCAGTGCTTGTTCCCCTCCCCTCTTCAGTAATTTTTGGTTAAGTACAAGGTTGCCCCACAGTAAATACAGGTTAACAGAAAGTCACATACGTCCATCTGGTAATCGATGTTAGGAGAGCAGACCCTAGACCAGCTGTTTGGTGACATTTCTATAACAATATAGCATACACAAAAACTATGGAACTTCAACACACAGTAACAGAACATACAATTTTATAGTATAAAATTTAAAATAAAAACCTTCATAATCCATTTATAAAACAATTTAGGGTCTAAATACTTACTCCATAACTACTGGGAACAAGCACCGATAACATTTGTTTTAGGTTATGGTAATTTCTTTTTAAGTATGCGGTAATTACAAAAACAGTTACACCATAACTAGGCTACCTTATAAACCTCTCATAATTACAAAATTGTTACCCGTTAATTCCCTCACTTCTTGTTTTGTTACCCTGTAACTACAGCATTGTTATTTTATTAGCACCCCATAATTACAAACTAGTTACACCGTAATTAGCGGGCTGTAAAATAATAAATTGGGAAATAAATAAATAAATGTGGAAATAATTAGGGATATGAATAAATAGGGAAATGAATAAATACAGGGACATTTTATTTATTCATGTCTGTGTACATGTACTTACACATGTATTTATGTATGTACTTATTTATCAAGGCATTTATTTATTTTTGATATTGGCTGATGTGGTCCTCCATACAATCGCACCATTAGCAGCATCTCTAAAGTGAGAGCTGAGGCTCTGTGCAGGATGACTGGGCAAAATAAGCCTGTTAAATTGCGAGGCTATAGATTGCCTGGTGTCAGCATCCCTGAGCATTCCATCATCATCCCTTTTAATCTCATCAATAGTTTTGATTGGAGGCCCGTCAAGGCCCAGATTGCGTCTAACTGGGTTTAATTAAGATGTTGTTATTTTCTGTGTGCTACAGCCAACTGCTACAGTGGATGGAGAATAGCCCGAACCGCTGCACAGAGGGCTGTTGCCATCAGCAGAAGTGCTTTTAAAAATAGATTGCTATTGATCTGGCTCCTCCAAAACAACATTACGGTGCAGATGTGCACTGATCTGTCAGAAATGCAGCATGAAAAGAGCCATACAGCTCATAACATCTTGTTCCATCGCTAACGTAATCGTCACCATCTCAAGTACGCTCCTGCGATCGGTCTTCAGAAAGTTGTGGTGCGTTCACAAAAGCAAGTTTCCTCTTGGTACTTGAAAAGATTTTTTGTTATTATGCCCTCTTGCCATGTTGTGATATTTGTGCTTATTATGTGCTTTAATTCATTATGCGCTATGAGTAAGGTTTAATTCAACATGAAGCAAAAAATACTTCTCAGACTTAGTAAGTGTTGCCAAAAAACACTTCTGACATAAGGACTTTCAAGCACCGTGACTGACAATTAGGACCAAAAAGTTCCTGAGGGAATGTAGTTTTGAATTATTCTTTAAGCTTTCTTAAACAGAATGTATTGGATGTGAATTTGAAACATGGCACCCGCTTTCTTGCAAAACAACTTTCAAGAGGGTGACAGTCATGAGAGCGAATGTTGCCACAGCAAAGTGGGGAAAGGTATCATTAGTTCTCTGAGCTCCCACTTTAGCGATCTACATTATTATTTCCCGGATTTGCGTCTGCTGGCACAGATTGTAGCCATGTCTTGTTTGTGACAGGGAGGGTGTTGCAGTGCAGATACTGGCATGTCATTCCAGGTCAGAATCAAACATCACAACACGACACACTCCCATTTACATTCACCTAAGAAACAGTTCAAACTTCTACTAAAGCAAAGGAAATGCATCTAAACTGCATTTCTCTCAAGGACTATCATGATATAGTCACTCCTTCCTCTACGGGTACAATGAAACAATACTATTAGTTTGATCATTTGCATCCTATAATAACTATGTAACCCAATAATAACTGACTGATAATTGTTGCGGTAGAATTGCCTGAAAATGCAGTTGTTTTTAATTAGGCTTCTGGGAAACATAAATTCTTTCTATTTACATATAAATGGAAATGTGCCTTTGCATATTCTTACAATTAAGTTTTTACAAGTGCAAAAGCTAGCGAGTGTCGAACAACTAAAACATTTGAGATGGAGCCTATAGGAAAAGCTGATATGTCTGTAATTAGCAGCAAGGTGTATAGAACCCCTGTTGCTTTTGCTGGGATTTGTATTATTATGCTTTTTTTTTGTATTTCTGCTATTTGATCAGTTTTCACCTATGGCAAAAATGAATAGAATTTTTGCACCCTGTTGTTCTTAAAATGGGTGATATAATGCAAGTAGAAAATGACATGATGAAGTTATTACATAGGCTATTTTAACTTCACTGAAAATAACTTGACTAAAACTATTTCGCTAACAACGAACAAAGCCATGAACTGCTGGAATGCTAAGCAAAGTATGCCTACTGAAAGCAAAAATAATCAATATTAGTTTTGGACGTAGTTCAAAATAATGGCTCTCTCTTCCAGGATCATCTGTACATTCACGACAAGGAGACCACCATCGCAGCACGCTTTGCCCCAAATATGAAAATATATTTCTTGGACTATGGGAGGAGCAGTATTCCATCACCAATACCTTTTTATATATAAAGACTGTGTGCTGGGGCTGCTACATTAATGATGTGATCTGTTTTATCTCTGCCTCTGAAAAACAGATTTCGTTTCATGAACAATAGTTCTGCCTGGCGAGTGCAAAATGGATGAGAAGTTGATACCAGCCATTTAAAGCCTCCCAGTTCTCTAAAAGAGACTACAGGAAAAAAATATCTCAAAACGGTGCTTGGAGACTGGTTGCATCCATCGTTGGCATCAATGGAAGTTCTTAAGTAATTTTATTGATGACATTTTTCATTAATGCTACCTAATTAGCACTTGCTATTAACTCATCAAAACGATGTAACTTTATGAAAGGGAATACCAAAGCAGGAAAATACATGATTTGCTGAGAACTTCTGAACTTTTGTAACTGTTGTAGCTGCATGAGACAACTAACTGGATGCAATTGGAAACTCTGCATCGTTGGCATGAATAGAGCAACCCATCAACCAAGTTGCTTGCAGTGTGAAGGCACTGTCAGTTTTAGTACCTTAGTGTGCCAGGAGGAGAGTAATGGCTGATATTCTAATCATCAGCCTGTAGCTACAACAACTGCAAAACACTGTACTTACATACTATATCCACATCTCCACCCAGGTGGAAGCAAACAGCTGCCTCCCAAGAACAGGCAATATGTTTTCCTGACAATTACTCACCTCTGAAAATGCAAGACGGACATTGGTTTGACGCCGGCACACTTGAGATGCACTTGTTCACTTGTTAGCTGTCTCAATAACTAGCTCATGATATATCATATGGAATCTGTCGTCTTACTTTGTTGGCAGCTAATCAGATCTTATCTGAATATAAAATTGTTTTTGATGGAACCCCCCAGTGAGATCATTCCCCCCATTCAGTTTACCTTGCAGCACCTGGCAGGTGGTCACCTTTTCATCTGCAATACATTTCAACTTATTCCGGAGAGAACCGGCCAGCTAACAAAGATACTATTCCCCCATGAGCCTGAAGCAACATCAAAGTCCAATTAAGGTTTACTGGGCGTAATGTTAGGTCTCTGTGGAGCTGTCAGTTCTATTCTTAGAGACCCTCCTCATTGGTTCCATTCTCTTGTGTTCTTTCTCATTATTCTCCGATGAATGGTGGAGGTGTTTTGAGGTCGCTTCTCCAAGGTGGGTCATGTAAAGGTTCCACAGCAGGTGGTCTGCTACCTTGCCTTTGGTTATAGAGCGGTAATTAACTCGGAGTTAGGTGTGAGGCGAATGCAGGAAACTGTAGGAACTCATTCAAGCTTGCTTTAAGGATAGGAATGGAACTAAACTGAATCCTAACTGAATCATAACTGTTCTTTGTCGAGTGAATCATAACTGAATCATAAAACTAGACAAGGCACAATTTCTATACTTTTAAAGGTGCAATAAGTACATTTTTTACTGCCCCATAGCACATAATGATCATAATATATCTGCGGGGGGTTGATAGGGTTGTTGAACAGCCAAAGCCAAAAAAGCAAATGACAAAGCAGTATTATCAGGGGTTAAATTGGACTAGAACTGGAACGGTGTTCTGGCACCCGTGGTTGAAAAAACAAAGTTTGACCCATATAAATAAATATGATTCACTCTGAAGTTTGTTGGCGACACAGTGACAGCAATATTGCAGCAAATATCTTCAGACCAGAAGCAGAACGGACGCATTTCAAGATTTACGAGCTTGTCCTGGGTCGTTTTTTGGGGGGAACGACCCCATGGGTCGTTTTGGCTTATTACAACCTATAGTTACGTTTTAAAGTTAAGCGACCTCTAGCGGTCGTGTAAATAACAACAATGTGCTACGTCGGTCTGTTTCCACGTCACATGACTGTCAAGTTTCTCTCTCAACATTGAAATAGCATGGTGGAAAGTAAGGGCGTTGTGGTCGGGGATGGTGGATGGGCGTATACGTTTGCCTTCGATGCCGGCGACCGGGGTTCGATTCCCAGCGTTTCCAAAGGACATACAACCGTGAGTCACATTTTAATGTTTTTTAATTTAACCATGACCAAACCATTTTCCTAACCTTAACCAAGTTAATTTAGTTGCCTAACCATAACACAAGTTGTTTTATTTGCCTAAACGTTACCATAACCTTAACCCTAACCTTAACCAAACTTGTTTTACTTTTTTGTTTTTACTTTTACTTGTGGTTTTAATTACCTAAATTTAACCATTAACCAACCTTTGGCACGTAATTCAATTTGTGGCGGAGGAATGTTTTCAAATTCGTCGAGGTCGTGATCATTTCACGTATTTTTGTGAGACGTTGGAAACGTTCCTGTGGGTCGTTGAGATCACGTTGGAAACACTCCTGTGGGTCGTATTAGAGGGTAGCAACAAACGAGCTATGTGGTCGTATGGGTTGGAGGACTTGTTCAGATTTACACATGCAATTCACAGCTGGGCTGTTTAGACCAAAAGCGTATTTCTACACTGTCCAGCAGCCTCCCTGAGTAATGCACTGACTGGAGGAGTAATGTCCTGTTAAAATATGTTGTACTTACATTGTGCTCCAACAGCTGAATATACAACATCCTAAGCCTTATCTTTTTTTTTATGTTGTCTTTACAGAAACAATGCTGATGGTCATATCCAGCTTCCTGTATTTTTCCACTTCATGATTAACTTTATATTGTCCATCTTCACTTTCTACACAGACTCTCTCACACATTAAAGCAGTCACATGGATTTGTTTAGGATTATTTTTTACTTATTCTCTCTCTCTCTCTCTCTCTCTCTCTCTCTCTCTATTTATCTATCTGTGTAGCCCAAATACTTACTAAGCATCTTATCTTATTGATTTTAGTGATAATTCAATAGCAGACCTGAAGGTCATTTGCCATGTGAGATTTCAAAAGCAAATAAGATGTTCATCATCGCAGTGACTCTCTTGCTTTTAAAATTTACATCAGTGCACATGTATTGATCAACAACAACAGTGAAGATATTAGTAGGTTGATCAGTGAATGTATATGCACTTCTGGTAATATGATTCTACTTCGTATTTCTGTGAAGAAAATAGACTCTGCACTCTTCCAATGGTCACCAATAAAAACCCTGA
Source organism: Centroberyx affinis (assembly GCF_046629955.1). Lineage (NCBI taxonomy): Eukaryota > Metazoa > Chordata > Actinopteri > Beryciformes > Berycidae > Centroberyx > Centroberyx affinis. The sequence continues at coordinate 22,309 of NW_027279176.1, read as the reverse complement.
GTATTATTATTACAGTATTTTGCATCATACTATATTACGTCTTCACAAGACGTTTCTGTTTGGATCTCAGCTCTAATTAGCTAGTTTACTTGTTTCTATGATGAAAAGGTGACTTTATTATTTATGTCAATTACAGGCCATCATAAGCTGTGCCAGAAACCTGTTGATGTTGTTGCAATTCCTTGGTCACAGATAGAGGTCAATAAAAGTCATAGATCACTTAATGCCCCTTAAAATCCATCTCCCTTTGTCTTGTCTCTACAACTGTGTACTCAATACCAATATTAAAAAGAGATAATCAAAGATCAAAACTAACTCAGAAGAGACGTTGGCCTCCAGGAGTGAGGAAAAACTGTTTGCCTCTACATGCTTCAGAGGTTATTTAGCCAATGACACCCAACTTTGAACCTTTTAAGCCTTGTTAGCTCTATTGAATTGTCAGCCTAATTTGATTTTGGGAAAAAAGAGAGGGGGAAACAACCTTGACCATTACACTGTTCTGCCGTGTAACAAGCCTCATGTTTCACTGCAATCTAAACACAAAACATAGTTTTTGTAATTGCATATAGAATAAATGTGATATAATCATTTACAATTATGGTAATCAAATTGGCAATTCAGGCATTTTGAACAGATTTGATTCTTATTTTCATCCCACTATCGTCTGTTTCTGTCATTATGTATTCTCAGCAGTGTGACAGGTCCACTGAGGTGTGCAACAATGGGGTTAAATGGAGAGCTTTGTCCTCTCTGAATCTTGGCAAGCATCTGATTAAATCTTTTCAGGGGAAAATCAATAGATGGATACTTGTTTAGGCCCATTTAGAAAGGTGGTTGAATCACTAGACATTAGATACCAGTCTGTCCCTGTCTGTCTTTCACCTTGCATTTCAAAAACTCTTGACATTCAACAAGCAATAGATTACACTTTTTTATACTGGGCCTCTTTTGGTGTGGTAATGCTTTGTGTTATAAGAACAACTATAATTCTCGACAGTCAGTTTGTGTCAAAATCGCATGTGGCATAGACTGGAGAATAAAAATGTTCACAGCTGTATTAAATGAAAGGAATAGTGAGACGTCTAACTTGCAATTCAGGGCCTGACATGCTAAATCGCTACATTTTTAATCACTAAATGAATGGTGTCATCATATCTTGCTGTGATACCATTGCAGCAAAGGATGTTTGCAGCTAGGACTGTACTTAGCTCATCATAAGCAACCTACACCAATAAATGGTTCTTGGTTTAGGTATGAGACTGTGCTATGGGCTTTCCCTGATCTTCAGGAAAAAAAACTCAGGTCACATGACATGGTTGTAATAGGTTATCAGGTTATAGGTCAAACTAACCAACCCTTTATAAATGATACTTTACCTGTGGTTAGCTCATTGGGAAAGGTATGATTTCTTCTAAACACTGCAGATTTGTGTCACTGTTGGTATCACTTAGTATTTGTACAGTGGTCTCTAACCATGTGCCATTGAGAGCCATGTGTACAGGTTTTCATTTCAACCAAACACAACACCAGCCGATTTCTCTGATCAACACACCTTCAACCAGAGAGGAGGAACTGATCAGTGAAATCAGCCGCTGTAGCGTTTGGTTGGAATGGAAACCTGCTTAGCACCGGTGGCGAGGTGAAGACTCCACATGCCTGCTGTCAAACAGATGAGGATGCAGGATGCAAAGTCAGTCCTGCCAGATGAGGATACACTTGGTGGAATAACCAAGTGGTGAAGTCCCTTGCAGCAGCAATTGAAAGCAAATGAACAGAAATGTCATGTCAAGTCTTTAGCTATTACGGGAGAGAGGCCTCTGCATCATATTGGCTTCATACACTGAAGTGAACCAGTCAGGAAAGATTTGCTATTGAGTAGGAACAAGTTAGGACAGTTAAGGAGGCTAGGGATTGGAAACTGCAAATGAAAAAGTATGGAAGTTTATCTCGTGATAAACTTCCATACTTTGTGGAAGTATGGAAGTTTTAAGGAGGGATATGGCAGAAAGGATGAATGAGTGTTGATATCAGTTGTTCTTGATCTGAGGGCTGACGCAGCATCTCCCAGAGGATAAAGGGTGGAACTCAATAGTAAGACTCAATACAAGAATATTAAGAATACCTGTATTTGGTGAATATATTCAGCCTTGTTGAGGACTAGTCCCTTGTAGAGCACTGTCCAAGCTGCAGTGAGAGCTGCAATGATCCAGCCACAGATCCTAAAGAGACTCTCCATTCTGTTTAGATTATGATATGGCAAGTTAAAATCTTTTAATAAAAGATGACACAGTAATACTTCCAATGAAGGACTTAATTGTTCAGTGTAATCCAAGTATTTTGTAGCCAAACGATCGCACTGTGGGTCCAGACGTGTAAAATTCGACTTGCAATTTAATTTTTCAAATTAATCATTTGAAAAATTGAATTTGAAGCATGAAGCATGACAAGCTAGAGGCAAGGATGGAGTATGTGAAGACGGAGCAGTAGAGTAAGAAGCTGACTTCATAATTAAGAGTGAAGCAAAAACAAAACTGACATTATCTTTGATGCCGGACTGCAGCCTATCAGCTGTGAGCGCCCGGTGACTTTGATTTCCCCATACGGCGTCTGGTCTGTGTTGACTCTGGGTGAAACTTCACTCCTCTGTTGCCATTTCTCACACTGTGTTTCCAATGCTTGCTTATCTTGTGTGATTGATCCTGGCCCCCATAATGGTGCTGGCTGTAGTGTTTGCTCTTTCTGCCCACGCTCCTCACCCCAATCATTGCACCCCACCCAGGGGAACTACAGTATCAGGCTTGGCTGGGTTCCTTCTCATGCAGCCTTCTGCCCTGTCAGACATATACACAATGCACTTAGACCTGCTGAGTGAGTACCCCGTCCAACTCAGCATTTTGTACAGCGGGGAGATGCATAAAAGGATGTTTCAGTGGTAAATGACTGAAAAACAGCAGCATATTGAGTATACTGTATGTCTAATGATCTTGATGCTGATCCAGCACTATGTCAAACCAATCCAGTTTTTCAAACCACTAACCACATAAGTCTCAATTTCCTTGAAAATTAATGGTTTGGGAAACTACTATAAGGGTTAACTATATGGACTTAGTCATTTTTTCTAAACATTAAACCTACTCTTTGTCTATTTTACAGAGGTAGAATGGAATATAATGCTGATATACTGTATAAAGCCTATTTTTATGTGGGTTTATCTTCCTATTAATAGTTTATTTAATAACCTTCACAGCACTTGACAAAATAAAAATGTAGTCTCTTTTGAGAGATTGACAGTACCCAACAAGACAAGGGAATAACATTCACAGCCGGAGGGGATTTCAACTGTGTCCACAAATGGACAAAAAGCCGCTCTCCAATCTGTTCCGCTACACAGTTTGGTTGTAATGAAGGGAGTGAGTGGTTTGTGCGCCCTCAGCCATGGGGCTAAACATCAACAGCAGGTCCAGGACAATATGGCCACTCTGGAGGCCAATTGGATCTCCCCCAAACCCACCAAAACGGTCCCACTCACTCTTGGACTCTGCAGGGCTGGCTGTGAAAATCTCCACCACTTGTGTCTCCTTCCTGATTATTTACCAAAGGCTGACAGCAAGCTCTGATTGACTTCATTAGTTCATGTAAATGATTCCTATGTATGCATCTGTTCCCATCCCTGTATCACCTCCATGACTGACTGCTGTAGCTTTTGCCGACTGGAGGCACAACGCTCTTGCAGCCTGGGTGACGGGATAGAAACACATTTTTTTTTTTCAGTTGCCAAGGCAAGTGAACACATTGAGCAGATGGGATACCTGGCAGGCCCACAACTCTCCCCTCTTCAGCATTCTCCGACAGTCGCAGGCTAGTCAGAGATAGAATAACAATCAATGCTCCATTTTCAGCTTGACCTTCTGAGGCCAGAAAAACAATAGGGGCAAGACCTTTGAGGCAGAGCCCGAGGAACTGCTCTAAAAGTTGCAGGGATTTGTTGCTTTGATGATGATGGGAAACATAGCGGCATCAGAAAATTAGTCTGAATAGGTTTTATTCTGGCGCAGGCTACAGTCGACAGTCTCATAATAAGAGTGAAGTGAGAGTCATGGGTGGAATCTGTAAGGACGCTATTTTTTTTTACCTCTACCCTCACACACACTCGCATTAATGCTAATTCCAGGTTTAGTTCAATTTCAATCTCGCTTTGGGTCAGTCATGTACAGAGGCTAACATAAACCTTGTAAGTGTTGTTTTAAAATGTTTCACAGCATTCACAGCAGACAACTTTTCCGTGCTTGGTGAGAATATTGTCTGATGATTTTTAAGAGAACGTTCTGTACCTAGATTTATCACACACACACACCAAATTATAGGTGTCACATCATATTGATAATATTAGCAGAGATTTTGTGTTATGTACTACTGCACCATTTCGCATAAGGTTTATCATTTTCAGGACAACAGTGCTTACAATGATGCTAAGCTCCACTAACCACCAACCCAACCTATTAACCTAATATACATTAGATTTTTAGGCCAGTGGTTTAAAAGAGTATTAGCTCTTTGTGGAGAAAGTTCAAGTTTTTCAGAAAAGATTTAGATTGACATGCGAAGGATTGAAGGATGGAAGACAGTAGAGGTCATAGCAAAATGCATCATATTATGGAAGCTACAGCAGTGTACTATCCATCACAATTTGATGTGACATCAACATAATGCATAAGCCTGTGTTCCCTGTTGTACTCTATAGATCCTCCTCGCCAGTTACAATTTGTTTCTGAAAAAAAAAAGCATGTGTGCAGTGAACAAGAGGGGCTTTATGAACAGACCTCCCATGGCTCATGTTTGGCCTAGATATAGAGACAGACACCTGCTATTGTTGTGGTCCAATAGTGGGCCGCACAGATTGTTCCCGCCGTGAACGCTGTGTTTCAAGAAAGGAATTTTCTCTAATTCATTATTAATAAGAAGACGTTTACAGCCCCTCATACAACACGCCACAGTTAAGTCATATTATATTTATGTAATATATATTTTCTAACAAGTGCGCTAGCGTTTCTAGGCGCTCAGGTGGAGTTGTGCGGTGGGGTGTATGAATTATTGTAGCGAGTGGAACTACGTTGACTTTAAAGACCTTAAAAACTATCACTAACACCTGTGCACTGCTGTGGTAGCACAGTGTTGTAAAGAGAATCGCTGAATATAATATTGCATTCATGCGCTGACTTAGTCACTACAGTTAGAAAATCACTGAGACACTTCCTGGCAGTGAATGTATATAGACTGTATCGAGGACCCTGTCCATGCTTGTGGCTTCTACTGTGAGTGTATGAGTGCACACTCCAGGGCTCTTAAGGCCAGTCCAGATCAAAGATTCACGACGAGACAAGACTGTTTTAGAATGTTGCCGAGAAAAATCGCAGCGGTGTGAATCACCCCCGTCTCAGACTGTCTGAGGAGATTCATCTTGTCAAACCCCAAGCCATGAGTTTTAGAACGTAATGTACGTCAGGGGCATAGTTAAGTTCTTGTAGCCAATCAAAACGCAGCACAATATACCCAAAAGAGGTAATATGATATGTCTTATTGACTCGGCGGTGCGTGTGAGACGGGAGAGGGAGGGAAGGAGAGAGAGAGAAAGGTAGAAATCACAATAACATGATTGTTGTCTCGTCAGGAATCTTTGATCTGGACTGCCTCAACAGTGCGTACTGTAATTCCCCGTACTGCACATGGCAAAAAGCGTTACACATGAACTAAAGGCTTGCAGTGACGGTAACCTCCTGAATGCCTTGATAAGTATCACATACAACAGAACCTGTTCATATTTATGAAAAACAGTTGTCAGACTCGTGGTTTCTCATGGCGGATGTATGTTTCGGTCAGATTCTCCTTTCAGATCTTCCAAAGTTCAGACGGGACAGAGGTCATACATGATTCAGGTATAGTCATAGTTCTACTTGTACTTCTCTATGTCTAAGTCTATATAAGTCCCCCTAAAACAACACTATTTAAAGGGCCAATAAGTAAGTTTGTACTGTCCCATAGCCCAAAATGACTATAATACTGGATATCTGTGGGGAGGTTCATAGGGTTATTGATCAATACCAATGACTCAACATTACTATGGTTACATACATTACTTCATCAGATGGTGACATTTCAGTTCACAAATACAAAATGCCTTCCTGGACTTGAAATGAGGAGAGAGCAGTATTTTTGTTGACATTTCCCTTTCAAACTGACTAGAATTCCAATTCTGTGACTTCTGCATCCTCTATTCGCTTTCACCAAATAGGCTGTGTTCACACTATTATGCTTTTGTCAAACCAACAATGCCTATTTTATATCAAAGTTAATGGGGAGCTGCCACAAGGTTGACAGAAAGTGGTGGCTATGGAAAGATGCTGTGTCTGGTGTCTTTTTAGGCACAGTTGAATACTTTCTAACGTTGAGAACAGTTCAACTTTTTAGGGACCACATGACATCAACCACTTTTTTGTACACTGACCAATCACAAGGAAGAGGAGGTGGGGATTCATATGTAGGCAGCTGACAGTTTACTACAACAACAGCCAGAACGAAAATGGAGAGTTCATAGAAATTATTTATTTATTTATTTAATTATTGTACTGACTATACTTGCAGCTTCAGCTCGATTATAGGGCCCTTATGAGGCTAGGTGTGATATTGAGGTTGTCTTTTAAACACTTGTGTGTATGTAGTGTGTACAGTATTGATTTAATGTTGGTGTATAGATGACATTGCATGTTTTATTATAGCACTTTTTAGGGTTGTGTAGCCTTTGCATGATTGGATTGCAGTGTCAAGCAGTTGTTTTTTCTCAGCACTTAATCATGCCTGCGGGAGCAGCCTGCACGTCTAATGTGCATCCTCTTAGTACATTATGTTCTCCAGGGTTCGGCAGTGGTGAGTTAGTATGGGGGGAGTGGGGTATAAGCATTTTCGCTGTATATGTTTGGGTGGGCAGGGACATGGTGACCCTAACCCTAACCCTACCAGCACTGGCCTCTAGGTCAATCATATGTCAATCATAAATATGATAACCAAAGCCAAACCCAACCCTAAACCTAACCTTAATTAACCTAAGTTCTTTTATGTGCCTAACGCTAACCTATTTTTTTCATACCAGCAGTCCACTGATTTCAGCAGGTGTACGTGACAATCAACTTATAGGTAGTTGAGATAAATTACAGAGAGCACATTTGTAGACAGACAACTGAAAATACCTTACTGATAGTCTGTTGAAACAATTGTTGTTGACAGTCAGCTGATACACTGTTGAATATCTATTGATACATTGTTGAGTCAACAGTGGACTTTTACCCAGTTTTCCTCTGACACAGGGCGCAATCATCCAGCTCATCATAGTGATGTTCACCTGAGGGCTTGAAGGTGCACAAATAAACACAGCCAACAGCATTGCTCAGGCCCTACACCTGGCCAACCACGCTGACCACAAATATACACAATATAGAGCTGCAAGATGGACATGAAAAGTCTACTCATCCTCCGTGCCGCTCCTTGTTGATCCTAATAAAGCTGCAGCACTACTTGCACAATGAGTTGATTCAGTCTTGTTCTTTTTTGCTAACCAAATTCAAGTACATTCATTTCTAAAGGCCTTTGTCACAAGCATGTCTCAAAGGACTTTGCAGAGAATGAGTCTAGCAGCACAAAGCACGAGACACACAACAGCAGATTTTAGCCAGACATAACAGCCTATCTACTCTACATCACCAATTCTTGATGTCCATTTTGAATTAAAAAGTTAGAATTACAGGATCTAGGCAAACTCTCCAATGTGGCTGGGCAATGGTGGTATCACTCAACACCGTTTACCTAACTCTAAACACCAACTTAATTGAAAACTCAAAAGTGATGTGATTCTGATTCATGACAGGTCTAAATTTACGTCAATCACTAATAGCCTATGTGACTCTGATTTAGTTTAATAATATATTTATTTTTGGATTGGACTTAGACTTTAAATATCAAATATTTTCAAATATCAAATAAATAACTCATGCAGGATTTCAATGAAATGGCCAAACATCTCTCTTCCCTTGGACATGCAGTTTCTTCACGGCACACTGGTCTGCGGCTCGTTTCGCGAACACTATTCTCTTTTGAAGCCTGTGCTCAGCCTGCTGCTTCCTGCTCTGCTGCTCTGTGTGACGGGTCACTTTCTGTTTTGTGCGCCTCACACTTTTAAGCAGTGTTTTGGCTCGCCGCTTAGCAGTGCAACAGGATTTCCATGAAAGGAATGGAACACCGCATTACCATGGCACACACTTTGATCCCATTAATAATTACTCCGGGAGTCAGAGAGAGTACGCATGGCATCCAACCTCACTGGCTTGACAATAATGGGCTACTTTATCACCTGTCTTTGTGTTCGCACTCCACTGTGATATGTCCTTACTTTTCATGCACAATAAGATAAAAGGACTTGTTTGAATCTGGGATACCCAGTGCACTGTGGGCTTCCTTAATGGGATACTTGATTCCCTGAAGCAACACTAACTTAGTAATGGCTAGATTTTTCTTTGTGCAGGTAAATTCAAGCATTCAAGTGGTCTTTTCTTTTCTTTTGCAGTGGTTTGCCAGTTCTGTTTCTGAGTACTTAGGCCTGTGTGGGTTTACTTCAGGTAGCTGTTTAATGAGGACGAGATGGAGGAATGCTTTATGTATGATGTATCAATCATGTGGTATGTTCAAGGTGTTTCTTAACTGGAATGCGATTGTGTTTATAGATACTTTTCTCATCCCTGGCACTAAAGAGTGTGTTTATCACATGGCATCATGTGCTGTATCAGATGATACTGAACTGGTCCCCCATCTGCTACTGGGGAGTCAGTCCTGGGTGGAATTTGGCCCGGCCCATAAGTTTTCATCTGCATCTGAGCTTTAATGGGATGCACTTGATGTTCTGAGGTCATATCATCCTCAAAGGGCATAAGACAGGGAATTTATCGATCCATGTCCAGGGGCACCGGGGGGGAAAAAGACCTTTGGACTGGCTCCCTGTAGTCGTTGGGGGCATAGCTCGATCTTAATGGCCGCAAAGAGGCACATTATTTCTCCAGCCCCCAGACTCATGTTGACAGGCTTGGCTTTAACCATAGTTTGTTTCGGTTCATTTCACTCCTGAGTCACCGCTTTAAGTTCTCGCCCAGCTGCGCTTCTTCAGCTTCTTTCTGTCTTCTAACATTCAGCCTTGTGGATGCTTGTTATGATACTTTCCTGTGCTTGCTTTAAACTAATCTCTATCATTTTTGGATGAATATAAGTGCCTTCACACATTCCTCACCATGCTGTTGAGCACCTTTTCGTCTTTCAAGTCTACTCTTATCACACAACCTTGCATTTGTATCACCACTCTAGATCTATTCTATTGATACCTTCACCAAATACAAAACCAACACATTGCTTACGTGATTCTGAATGCTTGTAATTATGATTCAAGTTCCTACACACACGCACACACACACACACATATGATTTGACCCTATGTGATAAACCACAAAAGGCTGAAATAAAAAAAAAAAAAAAAAAAAAAAAATGCTTTCAATTCGACCAAGGTGGACAGAGTCATAAGCTCTACAGCGTGCTGCACACACACACCTCACATGAAGAGCTAATGTTTGTTTGCTGACCAATCAAAAGCCTCCTTTTACCAGTCGGGGCCTGAGTTGAGCTGGCCAAGGTGAGAGTGTGTGGCTAGACTTGACAGAAACAGAGATAAAGAATAGAGGAGGGGAGTTGTCTAATCAGATAGTTAGCTTTTTAGTTTCATTAGATAAGAAAATGAGTGCAGTTGAAGAGGAGGAGGCTGTCTCAGTGAGTGAGGATAACTTGGTGCCGAAAAATAATTCAGTTGTTTTACAGTATTTTGGATTTAGATGAGCAGATGTGAAACCAACTCAGGGACTATGCAAAAAATGTCAGACACTTGTGACAGCGTCACAAAGCAACATAACCAATCTCAATGCCATTGATTGTCAATGTATGAAGATGATACAAGCTTCCTGCCAAGTCTTGTTCTTGTTTGGAAGAAGTCCTTGAAGACTTGGAACTCTCTGGAACTCTTCAAATCCTCTGGTTTGAACCCAACGATTGGAAAATGTATGATTCTTAGAATAGATGTACTGAAGAGAGCAAATTTACCCTGCAAATTACTGATTACGTGGACTGATGGTCCTGGCCCTTGTGGAGTAAGAACCTATTGTGTGTATTACAAAAAAAAAAAAAAAAAAAATGTGCAGTCCCTGGATGAAATGTGATTTATATTGATGATTTTGAATATTTAACATTCATTGATTTTGTCCTTTATCTTTTTTATTTTTGTCTTTTCCTTTCTTTTCTCAAAAATACTTCCGTTGCTGTAAAAGATGATTGTATTGACCGGGCAGCAGAACTGTGCAAGAAGTTAGTGGGCCACTTCCCCCACAGCTGGAAAAAAAAAAAAAAGGCGTCCTTGAATGAAGCACAGAAAGAACTTAACCTCCCAGAGCACGCACTCATAACAGAGTGCCCAACAAGATCGGGCTCAAGAGAAGAGATGATAGAAAGAGTCCTGGAGCAGCAGAGGTCCTTGTCTCAGGTTCTCTCTATAGATCAGACACCTAGTGCCAACATGGCAGGACACAGGAGTGTGTGAGCAAAGCACTAGGTCCAACTGCAGGTATTCACTGATGCCCTCTGTGCGGAAGACAGTGTGTCTAACCTAAAGCCGGCCCTTCATCTTCTAAACACTTCCATATTGGCTATTGAGGAAGAGGCATTCCTGGATCCGAGATTCAGGACGCAGTACATCAATGTGGAGAACATCCATAACATGAAGGACAGAGTGACCTGTGAGATGAAGGTGACAGCACACAAGGTACATTTTGTATTTAAAGGGGATATAATATAGAATGAGAAAGACTATACATGAGCAGCAGTAACACGACTCCAGCTGCATCTGATCCCCTTCAACTTGAGGAAGCGCTGGCCGCTGAGCTCAATAATTACATCCTTACCCCTGATATAGACAGCGAGGAAGACCCCCTGAAATGGTGTAAATGTGACCAAATAAACTTTCCCAGGCTGAGCAAGCTGGCACAAAAATAGTTGTTTACACTGCCAACCAGCTCAGCTTTTGAGAGGGTTTTTAGCACAGGAGGGAATGTAGTGACAGCACAGGACTCCTGTCTAAAACCAGCAATGGTAGACAATGGTAGACATGCTGGTTTTCCTTGCCAAAAATCTGTTGCCAGGCCAGTAATCTGACCTGCGGCCTCAGGTCCTTCTAACACTGTGAGTGCTGGCCCACAACAGTCATATTTTTTACATTTTACATCATAAACACTAAATGTTCACTGTAAATCACTTTTCTGTTGAAAGGAAGACTCTGAGAACTTTGAGACTATTAGGGTCTGTTAAAAAATACTCTAGAGCTTTCCCTGTTAGCTCTGTTAGCCCAATCTCACATTGTGTACAGTCTCTACTGGTAGATGCCTCCATCACTGTGAGGGTTGAGTGGATAAGGAGGCATGTAGCAACTCATAATGTAATAACTGCACATAACATAATAACTGTGCATTATACTGTAATATTCACATTAATGTATGTGATTGTAAGAATGATGTTTGCACTTAAGATGACGAGGTGAATGTGAAGTTAAAGGAGATGTCTGTCCATTTCATTACATAATGTAGTATTTTGAATGTTTAATATTATGCTTTTCTGTTAGCTAACTCATACTTTATGCAAAGGAGAGCAATGTGGTACATCTAAATTGCTAATCAGCCTCAAAGTTAATTGCGTGTGTAAGTTCTGGCCTCATTTACATATACAGGCCAGGCTGTTTTGAGTGGAGTTTAATGGCGAGCCTACCCAGTGAAGACACCTACAGACCTGCTGTATACAGAGAGCTCAAGACCTTACTTACATATTTACTACTCCCATTCCGCCCTGGTGGTAGGATTAAATACTGCCCAAGACCTGCAACACTTACCTTCATACTTGCCCCCTTTCACTCTTACAACCCCATACTGCCCTAACTTCAGATTTACCTTGACACTTACCCCCTTCATACACTCACACCTATCCTGTGTGAGTAAACACACAACACACTGTTTAAGTGAGAACAGATTATTTCAATGACATCAATTGTAATGGAAATGGATATTAATGGATATGAAAAGGGACTTCCACGCCATCGATGGACAACATCATTGAAGCTATCAATTGCACACTTATTGCAATAAAAACACCATCATTCAACAAATTCAACCGTGTCAACAGACATATCCAATGCATATTTGGCTTTGCTGAATATCATGGCCCGGGTTGGATGCACAACTCTTTCATTGTACCAAACAGCTGAGTGGGTGTGTGCCTTTGCCAACTAAAGCCATGCCGCGGTGCAGGTGGATTTTTTCCGCCCGCGCCCAGGAAAATTACCACTTAGCCGGTGCAAAAGCGCTTCGCTTGATCTGTGCCGGCACAAAGGTACAGCCCTATATGTGCTTTCTCCAGGTCAAACAAGATGACAAGGCTAAAGGAAAAGCAGCAGCTCCTTCACCTGCCAAAGCATAAGCTAATCCATGACGAACCCACCCGCTGGGGTTCTACCTTTGAGATGGTCGATCGCTTCTGTGAGCCGCAGCAAGCCATCTGTGTTGCATCACCATACTGGACACTGTAAAAGAGGTCCGGGCCCCACTGAGCCGCTTCAATGAGTGGAGAGAAGGAGTCCACACTGTCTTCTGTTCTCCCCCTGATATTTTCATGTTTACAGGATAGTGACACATACTCTGTGCTTGCCCACAGCATGAAAGAGGAGATCAGAAATGACTTGGAGAGGTGGTATAGAGATGAAGAGTTGTAAACCCTCCCTGACACAGCAACTTCCCAGACCCAAGATTTAAGGACAGCTTGGCAAGGTTTAGGAGGCAATGATTGCAAAATTTGTAACAAAGAGGTGAAGGAGATGCTTCTGCAGAAAGTTGACACAGTTGACTTACCTCGACAGTAAGAGGAACAAGCTCAGGGAGATGGACAAAGTGAAAGACAAGTAGGAGCCAAAAATCAAAACAGACTTGAGCAGCCTTCTGTCAATGATTGTATGTGAAAAAAAGGGATCAGTGGAGGTAGAGGAAAATGGAGCGCGAGCTGGGAGAGGGAGCATAACAAATAAAACACCTGCAGAGAGACTTAACCAGGAATTGCACACGTAGAAGGAAATGAGAGAGACTGTTGCCACTGAGAATCCACTTAGCTGGTGGAACAGCCATGAACCATGCCTCCCTATCCTTGCAAAGTTTGCCGAGCACTATCTCTCTATTTTAGCCTCAAGCTGTACCTCTGAGAGTCTTCAGTACCTCTGGCCTCATCTGTAGCCCATGACAGGTTAGACTGTGAGAGGACAACATGGACACCCTAGCTTTCCTTGCCAAAAATTTAAAGTGGCAAAGGAGCTAGCAAAAAAGTCGACCCTCAGAAGACTGGGGTAAGAACTGAAGTGCACACAGACACAGGCTGAATTGAAAATCTTTAAATTAAAGTATTTAATTGTTCAAGAGAGACAAAAAAAAGGTGATTTAAAATTTCCTTTTGAAAAATGTTAAATGTTTAAAAAGTTTACAGTGTTCAAGACACCATACCATATGTACTACCCCATGTACTACTATCCCAAATTCAAGTTCATTTATAGCCCTTTATCACAAGCCTGTCTCAAAGGACATTACAGAGAATCAGCCTAACTAGATCTAACTGATCAACAATCAATCGTAGGGCAGAATGATGACATGAATCTCAGAATGAAAGATAATAATAAAAATAATACATGACATTTATATAGCACTTTTCTCGGTGCACAATAGCAGATTTTAGCAAGACATATAGCAAACCTACCTATTCTATATGATGTACCCGGCACCACCAACCTTACACTCCCAAGAACACCTTATTAGGAAAACAAATGGAAAAAACCTTGCACGGGCCAAGTCAAAGAGGGATCCCCCACCGGGACGGCTGAGCCTGCAATAGGTGCCGGGACGAACAGTGGAATGGACACTCACTTGAAAATTAAAAATATCCTTAACACAAGCCTTGGCCTACATGTTCCATTCAAAGATACACAGCTGAAAAACCAACAAACATCAGCCTTGCATGGGCCTGGCTGAGTAAAGTGCATATTCACCACACTTGAACATCACTTGAACATCACTGCATCAGTAACAACAATCAGCCAGACTAACAATCATCTCCACCCTCATAACAATTAGACACACACCAATGGAAGCAATCATTGCCTCCTAAACCTTGCCAAGCTGAATCAAATAAACACAAGCCTAAGATTCTGACCCTCGTTGTCCCGGTTGTGTCAAACTTTGCCATTTGCAGAGTCGTTGTGAATGTTCATCAATGCCATTCCTATCAATACAGCCTATAGCCAGAGGAAGATCAGCTGGGGGGCTGCTGTTAAGTGTATGTGGAGTGGGCGGTGCAGAACATAAAACTCACTGTAGCTTTTGTATGCAGAGAGAACACCACTTGCAAAGAGCTTTCCAAGTACATCTGGGTCGGTGCCACCCTGTTAAATGGACTACATTATTGGAACCTAGGTCTAATCACACTGGTACCAAATTAAGATCAGCCATCACAACAGAGGCAGGGATGTACATAAAACCCCCACAACATTGTGCACAATGCACGGCTACTAAAAGTATGAATACTGACATGACAAAAACAGCTGAACAACCTGCGTTCATTCACATACCACACCATTTGCTTTTTCAGTGGCCTGGGTTCCACAAGTAAATCTCCTATTTATTTTTTCCATTTCAGAAAATCCAGATATAGAGTTTTAAGCTTTACACCGAGCAAGATGAATCATATGATTATAACAGTAAATTCAGAAAAATATCAATGAAAAATTTAAAAAAGGGAAGTGTACAAGATGGGTTTTTTTTATGTCCTGTCTCTCATGCTAGTGCTGACAGAACCACTAATCTTGCTATACTCCACTACATGATTTGTAATGATTCTGTCCTCATCCCTAAAAAAAGACATAGGCTAATGTCTGACAGAAAAACCATGGTAGAGCAGCATTGGATAGTTGTTACTTGCTCTGGTCTGGCTACCATTCACACACAACTTTGGAGCGGGTAACATTTATGTTAACAGCTCACTAAAGCTTGTTTTAGCTGTAGGTTACCAGACATCTAAAGATTTGTTGTGGTGACATGAAATTACCCAAAAGTCCAAATAGGTTATGTTGCTGGTAAGTGGCATACACATACACATTCCTAAACCTAACTTCAAGAGCCAATCACAATGACGTCCCCAAGCTATTACTTACAAAGCACAACAAAATTGCAATTGGCCAATTCCATTTTGAGCAACAGCAGTATTAAAACACGGAGAATAAACAATGTTTCTTCACAGCGGCAACTTAAAATGAACCATTAGCCTTACCTTGTGTTGTAGAGCCAGTTGCACAATCGTAATACTCCAGCTGTGGACTTGTGCTCTGGGGATGTTCTGAAGAAGGCCTTTGTGAGGTCATATATAGGGGATATATTTCTCAAATTATCACTGTGCACATGCCTGAGGGTCAAATGAGTCTCTTCTGCGTAACCGTGCTGTGCAACCAACTTTTCAGATGACGCAGCGTGGAGAAAGTTCTCTGAAAAACCTTGTTTGTGGATAGAGTTTATGTGCTGTAGACATGAGGCTATCTCTTGGGCTGTGCTACAAGGAGAATCACCGATGAGAATCACCATTTTGAGCTAGAGCTCCAGGTGGCCTGAGTCTAGCTCCTTTGGAAGGGGAAGAGACTCGAGCTCCACTGCATCTCCCTGACATTTGGTCCATTAATGGTCTTCTCCCTGACAGCCACTATCCTTATCCCCTCCTGATCAAACCTCCTCTTCAGTTCAGTCTGAACCAAGTCCACAGTCTCAAAGAACTCACACTGACAGGTCACTGCCACTGTGCTGTGTGTTGTCGCCTCTGTCTCTGCGGTCTGACGATAACAGCATGGGGTCCTGCTCACTCTGGGGGGCGCAGCCTCAGTCAGGTTTGGGATGCACATATGGACACCTTGCTAAACATCCTGCACCACTCCATCATCTCTAAGAGCTCAAACAATGTGTCACAATAGAGTAGGCTGAAGTAGATTCTCCTTTTAAAGCTACAATGTGAAACGTTTCGATGTTAAAATAACAAATAGAACATATTATGCATTATCAGGCTGTGTCTGTCTGTGACACTGTGTGTACAGGGCATCCCCCATCCTCCATTTGACTGGAATAGGCTTTTCAATGATGTTGGCCATTTTTGGGCATATACCATCTGCTGTGGGTGGAACAAGTGGGGAGCTGGGTTGTGGCTATCAAGAGCAGGGAAGTCCTAGCAACAACAATGGCAGCAAGCAGTAGGAAACATTACAGCGAAGCCAAGCAGCAGACAAGACCTGTTCAAAAACTGCTTTTTTCATCACAGATTGTCTGTGTTTGCTGTATGTGTCTTCAACTCCTGTAATGTTCTTTACAGATGCCAGTTACCTAAGCCTCAGGCTAGATGCTATTTAAAGTCTCATCAAGATGAGTGACAATTAAGCGTTGGACCGTGAACTTTACCAACTGAGGGGGAGGAGGGCGGAACTACACTTACTGCCACAAGGCGAAAAGTGGCACATTAGCTTTAAAAGTCTGTTTGTGCAGACCTACAGTTCTTTCTCTTGTGCTTTCCTTCACACATAAGAGTTTCCAGTGTGGTCAAGAGAACGGTGTATGAGCTACACACCTTCTGGACGGCTGTCATGTGAACACTCAATCTACTTGGACACAGGCCCAATATCATTACAATGACCTCGTCATCACAGCTAAACGAGGATTCATAAAGCTGCTTGTGTTTTGATGCATCACAAATGACCAGAGAGACGCCCTGAACAAACTTCCAAGTCTCAGCCGCAAGACTCACCTCCCTGGCATCGTCTTGTAGAACTAGGCCCAGTGAGAGGCTGCTGCAGTGCACAAACAGGGATTCCTTGAGTCAGGTCTGGAAAACATCCTGACATATTGCTTACTCCATCGAAGCAGTATCCATGAAGTTATTCAATTAGGAGGTTCAACTTTAGAAAGACATCTCACACACAAACAAGTTTCTCCATTTTGTCAGAAGCATTGTAAAATCCAAGAAAATCGCAATGGTTGCCATCAACATATCGCAAGGTGGTTGAAAATTGCTCGATTGCACTGACATCTGTTGTTCCATCAGCACTGAGTCCATAAAATGGGTATTTCACAGCATGGGATACAATCTCTGCCTGTAGAGCATGGACAAACTTGAATCACTTAATTCTGAATTGTGTCTGAGAGACAGTTGTCTCCCTAAGAGCCCATTCCCTTTCATTAGGGAGATCATATGTGCATTCAAGCATCATCTCATACAGCATGCCAGTGCTTCTGCTGTCACCTGGCTTCTTGGTGTGTTCTGTGCCTTCCTTGCAGCATCAGATGAAAAAGCATTGATAGGTGTGTTACCCAAAGCAGCAACCCTCTGGATGGAGTCAGTGTGAATCTTGGCTCTCTCATGCTCTTTGAAATTTTCAATGGTCTTGCATCATCTTGCAAATCCCCCCTTTACAAAACTGCTGTCATACCTTGTGCTGTCTTCATTTATCAGCTTTTTCTACACAGCCTTTTTGCAAATAAAGCAAGCAACACAGTTGCAATAATGTAATATACATTTCCATTTCTCCAACCAACTTGGCTACAACGAGTGAGAGATATCCAGGGAAATCAATGTCAACTAGCTGGTAAGGTTGCTGGATAGATGCTAAACTAACGTTAGCTGATCAGGACATTCATTCTCCTGTGACTCCTGTGGTGTTAACAGTTAAATGCTCAGGAAACAACTAGTCACTAGCTAGCTTGATGTATCAAGTGATTATTACAAATATTTCAATATAATAGTTTTTAAAATTTTTCAAATCAATTTTTTTCCAAAATAAATTCTATTACAGTACAGTCAGAAGTTTTTAACCTCGAACGCTAGGGTGTGCCCAACTTACCGTGAGTATAATCTAGTCTGTGTCATGCTGTTCCCTAAAGATCTCTTCAAACATCTGAAGTAGCTTTATTAGCGTTTGACCAAAGCGGTAGACACAGGAATCATAAAAAGCACTTTCAGTATGGTGTGAATATTTGGGAACATCTTGAGTGTGTTGAGAGTGTCCCGCAGTACTGTGCATATCAGCTCACCTGTTGTTTTATGCCATTTTGAACTGGGCCTCTTTTACACCTGGCATTAACATGCGTCCTGTATCCAGATTGTGTCTAGATATGAATGCAGGTATGCACAGTGAAAGCAGATTTAACTTTACCAAGCCAAAATGCAGATTGCCACGCACATCTAAAATGTCTAAAATTGACTGTAAACACCATATTGGTTCCCCATCCACAAGCATCATAACAATCCATTTTGACAGTTATGTTGCTATCTGTGCTGCCTGCCACCTGTTTCAATGCATGTTTCCTGGTTGATCCATGTGCAAATTTATGTCAGTTTATGGAGTTGCATTACATTTTTCACTTTTTTGGTAATATGGGTAAATGCTTCTCTGACCATCTCTGTCTTGAGGTCATCTACACCTGGATTTTATGTTTTTATGGTTTTACCCTGGACGCATTTCAGGTGTAAAATTTGTAACTCAGCATCTGCTGTTTCCGTGCTAGGCATCACTGAGTGGTATTCCGGTATGATGTAATGCCACAGATCCTCTGCCAATATTGAAAGCTTTTCAGACAGTACATACTGCCATTTTAGCCACAGCACAGGACTGCATACCTGATCATTTAGCGCTGTTCTCAGATGATCTAAAAGGTACAGGAAAAGGCTAGGAGTATCCAGCAGTAGTGGATGCTCGCTATGATGGGTACAAGTACAAAATGCAGGCCTTTGCACACGAGTATGACCGTATAGCCACCATACTCTATTTTTACCTTTTTTCAGCACCATGCGCAGTACTTTTCACAATATGGAAAAGATGTCTTTCAACTCAGGCCCCGTCCGAAACCCTGAAACCCTGTCAGAACAGAGTATAAACCAAGCTTAACTTCCTCACCATAATGTGTAATGCACCTGAAAGTATCACACGACCGTACAATTTACCGTACAATTATTGAGAGCTTGGCCAAGTACAAATAATGCACACCTCCTGGCAGTCATCCCAGTATTTTTGATGATAAATGTCTCTCTCCATAGACCAGAAAAAGTGGAAAATTCACAATGATTTAAGCCTGTTTAACTTGGTCATTCACTTTCACCAGATCACTTGTTTTCTTTTTAAATCCATTGCTCAGAGCAAATTACATACTGCAATAAGCCTTGACAAAGAGGACAGTGGCAATGAAGTCAAACGACTCGAATGCTCTGGTGAGCAAAACAGCTGTTATCACTGCTGATGCGGTCTGGCTCTGACTAAATGGTAGATTGTTGTATGTAGCTCCATTGGCAAATGACAGTTGATACGTGTCCTGCTGTGACTTCTGCAACCAATATTTTAGGTGGTACCTAACACAATTTCCCTAACTAATGACACAATTTATTTCCCTGTATCAAGTGCATTGTGCACTATGGGGAGCTTAGTGGAGTGAACATTTGCCTTGTTTAAAGCATGATTTCTGCAGTGCACATAATGTGTACCTGGGTAAAGTTCTCTGATGCGTGTTTGTCCTATAGGTACCCTTCTCAGACTGAAACACCAGACAGAGCATCACCAACACTGATATGATGACTACACTCATCTGAGGAGCTATAAACTAAAAGGGGCCTATAACCACTCTGAAGGACATTTATACTGCAGTTTTTTCACGACATGTAGGCTATTCAAACCTGGCACACATGCTGTCCTTCTCTTCAACAGCTTCCATTGGTCAGCAGAGAGCATTTAAGGCCAAATGAATATTTTCATCCTCTCCATCAAATCATAGGACACTTGCCTCCTTATCCAATGTGTGCAGATAAAATGTCAGATGGAAAAACTGCCTCTCAATGCAGATTGATATCTCTCACAATTTTGGCAACTCTTAGGGCTGGGCTGTAAACACAATTTTAAACCCAGGCCTACATCTATAACAGTGATTATTATTCGTCTGAATACAGGCCATACTTAATGCCTTACATAAAATAGCATGCCAAACTATCAAAGTAATTCTCAAAATGCCTCTTCACTTACAGCAGCCTAGTGCTGTTTCACCTGGAACTTTAAGGGCAAGAAGAGTTGAGCATTGAGCAACTTGGAGGAAAGTGTTCATTTCAATTACTGGATGCCAACACTAGCTATTTTGTATAAATCAAGTGATATGATCTAGAAATATTAACACTGGTTGAGTGCTTTCTTATCTTATATGGAAACATTTTTTCTTTGTTTGTTGAAAAAAAGAAATGGAAACTATCTTGCCTGATTATGTGAAAGGCCAAATGCAGCGATTGACTGTTTGCTGTCACAAACAAAAATTCTGCAGCTTGTTTCTGTGGACTCAAATGTGACTTTGCTACAATCTTGTTTGCATTATTCCAATGTTCGAGCAGTTTGATCCTAAAAATAATACCATCCCCAAGATATAGTAATGCAGGTACAGTTGAATTTGGTATGTTTTTAATATTTGCCAGAATGTTACTGTTGCCGAATGCGGTGTGTGTACTAGGCTTACACTTGGGTGTAACACAGATGGAAAGAACGCTGCTTACCTCTCAGCATGTTTTCACACTTTGAGCAATTTGATCAACACATCACCAGGAGTCCATTCATTTCCAATAGAGCTGAGCAGGGAAACTCTGATGTGTGGACAGTCAACAAGCTCATCGACCCAGAAAAGTT
Organism: Centroberyx affinis; assembly: GCF_046629955.1. Lineage (NCBI taxonomy): Eukaryota > Metazoa > Chordata > Actinopteri > Beryciformes > Berycidae > Centroberyx > Centroberyx affinis. Next base: position 1,416 of record NW_027279176.1, on the reverse strand, counting down.
GGCCACGACGGTCCGATTTCTGTTCCTCTTTGTTTGCTTATTGATGTGATTTCATCATGAACAAAAGTTCCACCTGGCAAGTGAAAAATGGATGAGAAGTTATCAAAGCTTCCCAGTTCTCTACAGCTTCTCTTTGAAAAAGTACAGGAATAGACGTCTCAAAACGATGCTTGGAAAATTGATCGTTGGGGTCGATGGGGAGCTCTCAAGTAATGTTTTGTTTATTTTGGATTAGTGTTACCTAATTAGCACTATGTTAATTCATTAAACTGATGTAACGTTGTAAAAGGTAATATCGAAGCAGCGGAATTCATAATTTGCCTGTTCAAAGCTTTGTAGCTGCACACCGCTACATAGATGCAATCAGAGCCTCTTGCACCACCCACAATTGAGCAGAATAGAGCAATCCATCAGCCAGGTTGCTCACAGTGTGAACACAGGGTCACAGTAGTCTACTCGCCAGTCTCCTCTACAACCCAGTCCCTGTCTGCTCTCTGGATTACACCTCAGTCTTGCATCCCATCCTCGTCGCCGTTACCGTTGTCGTAAAAAAACACTTTCATAAAGAAGTGGCACGACCGGAGCCTCTGAGTTCAAGTGCTAAAAGCCAGGTGTTTCATAAAAGAAAAGCACACACAGTCTCTCCTCTCTCACTACTGACCCCCACCCCCACCCCCCACCCCCCCTCCATCCCTCCACACACACACACACACACACACACATACACACTTGCCCCCCATTTCACCAAGTTCATATTTGTGAAAAACAGTTACCAGAGTTGTTTCTCATAGTTGCTGTATGTCTGGGTTGCATCCTCCTTTCACATCTTCTTCTCAGAGTCTGTGGTTTGTTAGAATGGAAGCGATGCACATGTCAAACATAGTGGAGACAAACTTACTACAGTAAGTTTGAGAGTTCAGACTGGACAAAGGTCATACAAGGTACAGATGTAGTTCTAACTCTCCTTGAACTTATTTAAAAGTCTCTATCACCACACTGTTGCCATATGTTTAAGCGGTAGAAGTTTTCCATATTTTCAGTTTTATATTTGATCCTGATGCTGTCAAAGTTGCAAAGCAGGGCTTCTGTCATTCTGAATTGTGTAGGTAGGTTGTTAGATGACAGGTGTCAAGACTAATCTTTGCTAGTGCTTCATACCAGCTTCTGGCAAATCTAATTTAAGCACTCTGTATTGTAATGCTCCACCTAGGTCTGACTGGATGTTATCAAATGACCTGTCACTTTCAGAGATGGACTGGGATGAGGGGAAATGAAATATAGCTCTCTTTGTTTGCAGCTAAAGTAGATTGGGAAACTTGTTTTTGTCATGTTGTACACTTGGAGGAAGAATGTCTACAGGATTATAATAATCAAGTAGTCAGGAATTTCCCAAAAATTCACATTAGTGAAAATGAG